>NC_079197.1:175454100-175752257 GCF_029499605.1 Hyla sarda
ACATGTGGAATACCAGGCACACTTACCGGTAGGTGAACGGGAACGGGGGTATCCACGTCCGCCACGTCCGCGCCAAGGTCGGCCTCTGGGAGGGAAGAAAGGCGACGGTTGTGCCAATGGGACGGTGTAGGACGGAGGAGCCTGAGGATATTGGTATTGGGCATGGGGTCTGCCCTGTGGCCTATAGGAGGGGGTGCGGCCGGCAGATCGGCCTCTACCTCTGCCGGCCCGAGGAAAAAGTTTACTGGTCCCTGATTTCTTTAATGAAGTCTGGGCCTTATCCAAACCTGTAAATAGGCCGACAAACCTGTTAATGTCTTTCATCAGGTTGTCCCCAAAAAACATCCCTGCTGCTGCAGGCCCAGACTCGGTCTCAGCCAGGTGGGACAGTTGTGGGTCGAGGCGCATAAGAATCGACCTACGTCTTTCAGTCGAGCAGGTGGTGTTGGCGGTACCTGCTAGACATATGGCTCTCTGGGCCCACCCGCGGAGTTGACGGGTATCGACGGGCTGATCCGTCGTTGCGGCCTGTTCAGACAGGTTGAGTATTTTAGTGAGCGGGCCCATTAAATCCAGAATACGCTCCTGAATGGTTTTAAAGGAGCGTTCTATTCCCTTTTTAGGGAATTTACCCGATTTCATAAGATATTTTGTCAAAATGGGGTCTACTTCGGGGGTAGCCACCACTTTGTTGGGAATAAAGGGTCTAGGACACTCAGCCCTCAGTTTGTTACGGCTGGTCCTGTCTAGTGACTTACGAGCCCAAAGCTCCACATATTGGGCTACGTGGGGGAGTGGGGACCATTCGCCCGATCTTGGATGAGAGATTGAATCAGGGTGAAAAAGGGGTTCACCTAGGGAGTCTAGGATCACAGTGCCCTGTGTAACAGGGTTGGCGTCGGTGTCAAACGCCGTATCCCCAGCATCCTCGATATCAGGAGTGGATTCATAACCGTCAGACTCGTTGGATGATCCCGACGAATCCTCATCTGAGGAATCTACGTATGAGTCGGGTTTGGTCCGCCTAGCGGATCTGTGCCTCTTCTCTTGTAACTCCCTGAGGCCCAGGGGTCGAGTGGAGTCTGATGGATGCTGGGGTTGGCAGACCGGGGTAGGGGCTGCCTGGAGCACATTATTGTCTTCCCCTGCCGGGGAGTCAGATGTCGCCAAAGTATGTTTCCTTTTATGGGAAACTTTGCCCTTCTTAATCGGCGGTTCTCCGCCCTGAAATGGTGGGATAGACACACCGGGTACCACAGGTAGTGATCCGGAGGGTATCATGGCGGAAGCCAAAGCCGCCTGAACAGATTTATTAATTAAATCCTGTATCTGGTTGGCGGTCATGAATTGGGCAGCATCTAAAGAAGAACTCTCCCCTCTGAGGGGAACAGATGAAGGTTCTTCAGCCATGGTGAGTAACAGGTTAATAGTATAGTATTAGCAAGGGAAAGGAATAAATTCCTGTCTTAGGGGGTAAATCTACCTACAGGATAATAGAACAGTTAAAGTAACAAGGGAAGGAATTAAATTCCTGCCTTAAGGGGTAAATCTACCTATAGTAGAACAGAAAGGGTAGTACAGGCTCCGTCCTCCACACCGCTAGCGTTGCACTGACGCAGCGGTGGGAGGTGAGCCCGAGAGTCCCTGTACCCGGGAACGAAGTCTCGCGAGACTACGTCCGGCAGGGGTCTGATTGGAAGGCGCGGGAGTGACGAGAGTAAGAACTCCTCCCCTCTCAGAGAGAAAGGCCGCGAGGAGGAAAGTGGCCGACACCCGGAGGATCCGCCCCTTTCCCGCGCGCGCGAAAGCGCCGAAGACGGAGAAGAAAAGAGTTGAGGCGCAGGTAAAATGGCACCGGAAGAGGGGAAAGGGAGGACGGTTAAGGGTAGGATGAAGCGGAAAGCAGAGAAATAATAGCGGAGTGGTAAACCGGCGCAAGGGGATAGTACCGGAGAAGCCGCTGACCGAAAAGGAAACAATGTACAATATATGGAGGGGAGAAATAACCGCTCCCACAACACTAAAAGCTCTAAAATCTACAATGTCTATAATAGCTTAGAATGAGGAAAAAACACAATGTATGAAATCACAGAAAAACTTAGCTTGTATGCTCTGCCATGAGCAGAAAGAAAGAGGAGGATCTATATGTGGGCAGTCCTTATATAGGGGCTACAGACAAGGAGTGGCTACTGTGGTCCTGGGGCTGCTGGGAGTTGTAGTTTTTTCTCTACACTGATTGTTACTGAATTTTGTTTCTGCTATGGGCATTATTAAAGAAAGAATAATGCATAAGATATGAGCCTCCTGTCTGATATATAACTCAGGATCAGTACAGGATAAGTAATGTAATGTATGTACATAGTGACCTCACCAGCAGAATAGTGAGTACAGCTCTGGGGTATAATACAGGATATAACTCAGGATCAGTACAGGATCAGTAATGTATGTACACAGTGATCTCACCAGCCGAATAGTGAGTACAGCTCTGGAGTATAATACAGGATATAACTCAGGATCAGTACAGGATAAGTAATGTAATGTATGTACACAGTGACCTCACCAGCAGAATAGTGAGTACAGCTCTGGAGTATAATACAGGATATAACTCAGGATCAGTACAGGATAAGTAATGTAATGTATGTACACAGTGTCCTCACCAGCAGAATAGTGAGTACAGCTCTGGAGTATAATACAGGATATAACTCAGGATCAGTACAGGATAAGTGATGTAATGTATGTACACAGTGACCTCACCAGCAGAATAGTGAGTACAGCTCTGGAGTATAATACAGGATATAACTCAGGATCAGTACAGGATAAGTAATGTAATGTATGTACACAGTGACCTCACCAGCAGAATAGTGAGTACAGCTCTGGAGTATAACACAGGATATAAATCGAGATTTTCCTAGCTATCGTGACGGAAAATATAAGTTATATGAAGACAGGAGGCGAGTATCTTACATTAAACTTTCTTTTTAATGCCCATAGTAGAAAAAACTACAGACAATTAATTCACTTTAGTATAAAAATTTCATTAAAACTACAACTCCCAGCAGCCCCCGGATCCTCCCTCCTCTGGGTCGGCGACCCTATATAAGGGGCTGTCTGGACCTCCTCCTCCTCTTTCTTTTGTGCGAACTCTGGAACAGCGCACGGTCGTATGTCACACCGGAAGTACTCCGTCATCCATCGGAACCTCGACTCTTGAAAGCCGGAAATCAGGGCCAACCGGGCCTCGACCAACTGTGTTGCAACTGGAACAAAAACATAACGCCTGTGATTCAGGGACGCTTCATACACTTCCACTTAGAAGAAAGTTCCGTACTTCAGTAGCCTGAAGCGAGAAAGAAAAAACACCATAACAGGGTTGGGCAGGGAGGGAAGATACTCGCCTCCTGTCTTCATATAACTTATATTTTCCGTCACGATAGCTAGGAAAATCTCGATTTATATATCAGACAGGAGGCTCATATCTTGCAAGTTTAAAGCTAACAGTGTTTTCATAAAGAAATAATAACAAATATGTCATAGAACAGACACAGAGACGTGTGTTTGAGGTCTAAAATAAAACTGCCGAAAAGTCGGACGACCAATCAGCGGCCAATAGAAGATCCGAAAGTGAACCTCCCAAAGTGACCACCTTGGTGGCCATAGCCCCTCTAGAAGAGTGGGCACCAAAAAGAGAGATATCGATCCCAGCCATTTCCATGGCCGACCTCACCCACCTGGCCAAAGTGGCCGAGGATACCGGAAGATGAGGTTTGACATATGATATCAACAACTGATTGTAAGATTCAGATCTCAAAGTCGCGGTCCGCGACTCATACGATTGTAGACAGCGTACTACACACAGACGTGGGTGATCAGGAAAAAAGGGATAGAAGACGGATTGAAGTCCCGTCTTAGTCCTGCGAACCACCGAAAACCGTACCCCTTCCGGCGAAAATTGTCGCCTGGAAATATCCAGCGCTTTTACATCCGACACCCGTTTTATGGATACTAAACATAAAAGTGTAGTAAGCTTGAGGGATAGCAACTTTAAAGCGAGTGCGTCATTATCCTCCCAGGAGGAAAATAAATCCAACACAAGGGAGACATCCCAAGTAGACTGGTACCTAGGACGGGGAGGACGCTTAAATCTTACGCCTCGTAAGAGCCTACATACCAAAGAATGTTTGCCCACCGGTAACGCGTCCACCGGGCAATGATACGCCGATATGGCGGATCTGTACACGTTCAGTGAACTGTAGGATTTCCCAGACTCAAAAGAGTCCGCTAAATAATTCACTATCATTGAAACAGGTGCATGAACGGCATCAACTTGCCGTCTATCACACCAACGAACCCACAATGCCCAGGCTGATCGATATGCCGATCTAGTCCCTGGGGCCCAGGCCAAGGCAAGGGGGTCTCTAGCCGATTGTGAAAGGTCACCACCGGCGTCCGGGACCCCAAAACCAACCACGCAAGGAGTGGAAGGTTGCCCTCCAATATAAGGGGATGAGGATCCTTGGTTGGGTTCGTGAGAAGGTGAGGCGAGTGAGGAATCAAACGAGGATAGTCGATCGTCATCCCTAAAAGAAGGGGAAACCATGGTTGCGTCGGCCACCAAGGGGTGACCAACACCACCGTCGCCTTCTGACTCAGTACTTGGAGAAGAACTCTGGTTATCATATTGAATGGGGGGAAACGCATAGTGCGTCCCCAGTTCCCATATCTGACGGAATGCGTCCACTGCGGATGCTTCCGGGTCCGGCCTCCAGCTGTATAAGCGAGGCAGTTGTCGATTGATCCGGGATGCGAAGAGGTCCATGTGTAACGGACCCCAAAGAGACCTCAAAGCCCGAAAGATAGATCGTTCCAACGTCCAATCGCTGGAATCCTTCAAATAGCGAGAATTCCAATCCGCTACGATGTTGGATACACCTGGAAGGTATTCTGCAATCGGAATGATGTCCCGGGATAAACAGAAGTGCCAGAACGCGGACGCGATGTCCGCCAGCACTCTGGACCTCGTACCTCCCAGGCGGTTGACATATTGAACCGCCGCCACATTGTCCATGCGTACAAGTACGCAACAATTGGAATGGTGAGGGAGAAAACTCCTGATAGCGAAGAATGCTGCCAAGAGTTCCAAGGCATTGATGTGGAGAAAAGACTCCTCTGCGGACCATCTCCCTCCTGTAGTGTCTTGCCCGCAGCGAGCTCCTCAACCGTGGCGGCTCGCATCGGACTCTATTATGACGTCCGGGCAGGCATTAAAGATAGTCCTGCCGTTCCATTCGACAGTGTGTCGAAGCCACCACTGCAATTCCTCTACAACTTCCGGACCGATGGTAACTTCGTTCGCATAGCGAAGACCCCGGCGAAGGTGAAGAGCTTTGAGCCGCTGAAGGGCCCGATAGTGAAGAGGGGCCGGAAAAATCACTTGAATAGAGGCCGATAATAGGCCCACAATGCGTGCAATCACCCTCAGTGATACTCGACCTTTGCGCAAAGTCGCTCTGATTTCCTTGCGAATCAAAGCCAACTTGGATTTTGGCAACATCAAGATGGCTCGTTGGGTATCCACTAGGAAACCCAGGAACTCCATTTCCTGCGCGGGAGACAGAACCGATTTTTTTGTGGTTGATGAGGAATCCCAGTTCCTCCATCAACGAAAGGGCCCATTGGCTGTGAGTCACGGCCTGTGCCCTGGACCGGGCCATGATTAGTAGATCGTCCAAGTAAATAATAAGTCGTACCCCCCTGCTCCGAAGAGCAGCTACCACCGGTTTCAGTAACTTGGTGAAACACCAGGGGGCCGATGACAACCCGAATGGAAGGCAGGTGAACTGCCACATTCGGTCCCTCCATAGGAATCGTAGGAATCTTTGAGAGGTGTGATGAATGGGGACGGTAAGATATGCGTCCTTCAGATCGATTTTTACTAACCAGTCTCCTGGCCAAAGGAGGTCGCGTAGCAGATGGATCCCTTCCATCTTGAAGTGACGGTAAGTCACGTGTTGATTCAAACCTCTCAGATTTATCACCGGGCGGTAACCGCCATCTTTCTTCTTGACCAAGAAGATGTTGCTGACAAATCCAGGAGAGAATGGGTCTACTTCTTGTACTGCTTGTTTTGACAAGAGCTCTTGGAGCTCGTTGTCTATGAGCGCTATGTTCTGAGCGGAGAATCGTATGGGTTGAGGTATAACATTCAACTCGGGAAGAGACTGGAATTCTATCCGGTAGCCAGCTACCGTATTGAGGATCCAAACGTCTGCTGTAATCGTGGACCAGACGTGGAAAAAATATCTTAGCCTGCCCCCCACCAATGTGTGTGGAATTAAAAGGGTACTCACCGGTCGGTGGGCGAGATTTGGGGAATCCGCGACCTCCACGTCCTCTCCATGGTCGCCCTTGAGGGGGAAAGAAAGGGGCCGGTTGGACCACGGGCAGAGCATATTGTGGTTGAGCAGGAGCAAATTGTTGCTGTGCTGGTCTAATGTAGGGCCTATATGGGGCATTGCGGCCGGCAGATCGGCCTCTGCTTCTACCGGCCTTGCCGAAAACCTTACCAGGTTGGCCCGTCTTTTTTAGAGAAGTTTGCGCCTTATCCTGGCTGGAAAACAGGCTGACAAATTTGTTAATATTTTTAATGAGGTCATCCCCAAATAAGAGACCTTCAGCGGAGGGATCCGGCTCATTCTCCGCTAAGTGGGAGAGCTGCGGCTCCAGTTTAATCAGAATGGACCGTTTCCGTTCAGTAGAACAGGCCGTGTTCGCACTGCCCAGCATGCATATAGCACGCTGGGCCCAGCCTCTCAGTTGCTCTAGGTCTACCGGTTGGGCGGTGGATGCCGCTTGCTCTGAAAGATTTAATATCTTTGTGAGCGGGCCGAGAAGATCAAGAATGCGGTCTTGGATCAACTTAAATGATCTCTCAATCCCCTTCTTGGAATACTTTCCTGATCGTGTCAGGTACTTGAGGAGAACCGGATCTATCTCCGGCGTGACCGCAATCTTCTTGGTTACACAGGGTCTGGGGCACTCAGCCCTCAATTTATTACGGTTCGTGCGGTCCAAAGCCCGTCTAGTCCAATATTCAATATATTGTGCTACGTGTGGTAGCGGTGCCCAGTCTCCGGAGCGTGGGTGTGTGATCGCATCCGGGCTGAAAAGTGGTTGGCCCAGAGAATCTAGGATCGCCTCATTTGGCGTATCTGGTTCGGCATTAGGGTAATCAGCCGTAAACCCCGCATCTTCCTCATCAGAATCAGAGCCTGTGGCCTCAGCCACATCAGACTCGCCGGACGACTCGTCGGTAGACGTGACATATGAGTCCGGTTTCGTCCGCCGGGCGGACTTCTGCCCCTTACAAGTTTTCTCCTTGGGGCCCAAGGGTCGAGAATGTACATTAGGATGCGGGGTGTGACAGACTGGGTCAGGTTCTGTCTGGGGCACATTGTAAGCTTCCCCTGCCGGGGAGTCGAAATGTCCAGAGACATGTTTTCTTTTATGTGAGACCTTACCCCTAACGGGCACCTCTCTAGAGGTAGAGGCTAAAGGTTTATCATAACTCATATTTGCAGCCAGAGCTGCCTGAATGGACTTGTTAATCAAGTCCTGTATTAGAGTCGCAGACATGATCTGAGAAGCCTCAATCTCTATGCCCTCATTAGTCTGGCCAGGCAGAGTAGAGAAAGGGACTGAGGATTTTTCACCAGCCATGATAGACAGAGTAAGGAAATTATCAGAACTTTAGCAGAAGCTACAAGTAGCCAACTGACTGTAAAATAGTAGTAGTTCTGTTTATAGGAGCTAATGCTACTAGCTATTATTAATAATAAACTACCTGAAGGTACTAAAACTGAGACCGGACCTATAATGCTGGCGCTCCTCTCACCGCTCGCACAACACTGGCGACGGGGAGAGGAGGAGGGATCCAGCAACCAGCGCTTACAGCCGTAATCTCGCGAGACCACGGCTGTAAGACCTGTGATAGGTCGCACGGAATCCCGGAAGGCGTGTCGCAGGGTGCGCGTCACCCGGACACGCCCCCTGACATCGCGAAGGTGGCGAGCGGCGGGAAGAGGGTAAGAAGACGGCGCGAATAGAAAGTAAGATGGCGCCTATAGAGGGACAATACTAATAGAGGCATATGCAGAGATATGACAGGAATCGCTGCTAGAGGTAGCGAAAGCTCAGAAAATGCAGAGTATGAAGAGAAAATAGGTATTGTTACGCCTAGCGCTCCGGGTCCCCGCTCCTCCCCGGAGCGCTTACGGCGTCTCTCTCTCCGCAGCGCCCCGGTCGGTCCCGCTGACCGGGAGCGCTGCACTGTCATGGCCGTCGGGGATGCGATTCGCACAGCGGGACGCGCCCGCTCGCGAGTCGCATCCCAGGTCACTTACCCGTTCCCGTCCCCTGCTGTCATGTGCTGGCCCAATTAGCTTAATTGGCTTCTACCTGCTCCCAGACGATATCTGATCTCCTCCCATGCACTCCCTTGCCGGATCTTGTTGCCTTAGAGCCTAGTGAAAGCGTTACTGTGTTTATCCATACCGTGTACTTGACCTCCTGCTTGCCTTATTGACTACGATCCTTGCTGCCTGCCCCGACCTTCTGCTACGTCCGACCTTGCTTTGTCTACTCCCTTGTACCGCGCCTATCTTCAGCAGTCAGAGAGGTTGAGCCGTTGCTAGTGGATACGACCTGGTCACTACCGCCGCAGCAAGACCATCCCGCTTTGCGGCGGGCTCTGGTGAACACCAGTAGTGACTTAGAACCGGTCCACTAGCACGGTCCACGCCAATCCCTCTCTGGCACAGAGGATCCACCTCCTACCAGCCGGGATCATGACAGTAGATCCGGCCATGGATCCCACTGAAGTTCCTCTGCCAGTTGTCGCCGACCTCACTACACTGGTCGCCCAGCAAGCCCGACAGATCGCCCAACAAGATCACCAGCTGTCGTACTTGACCACCATGACACAGCAACTCCAGTCGCAGCTACAGCAGCTTCAGTCACAGCTACAGCAATTTCAGTCTCAGCTACAGCAGCAGCAACCATCTCCTCCGCCAGCTCCTGCACCTCTTCCGCAGCGAGTGGCCACTCCTAGCCTCCGCTTGTCCCTGCCGGACAAATTTGATGGGGACTCTAAGTTTTGCCGTGGCTTTCTTTCGCAATGTTCCCTGCACTTGGAGATGATGTCGGACCAGTTTCCTACTGAAAGGTCTAAGGTGGCTTTCGTAGTCAGCCTTCTGTCTGGAAAAGCCCTGTCATGGGCCACACCGCTCTGGGACCGCGATGACCCCGTCACTGCCTCTGTACACTCCTTCTTCTCGGAAATTCGAAGTGTCTTTGAGGAACCTGCCCGAGCCTCTTCTGCTGAGACTGCCCTGCTGAACCTGGTCCAGGGTAATTCTTCCGTTGGCGAGTACGCCATACAATTCCGTACTCTTGCTTCTGAACTATCCTGGAATAATGAGGCCCTCTGCGCGACCTTTAAAAAAGGCCTATCCAGCAACATTAAAGATGTTCTGGCCGCACGAGAAACTCCTGCTAACCTGCACGAACTCATTCATCTAGCCACTCGCATTGACATGCGTTTTTCTGAGAGACATCAAGAGCTCCGCCAGGAAAAAGACTTAGATCTCTGGGCACCTCTCCCACAGTCTCCGTTGCAATCTACGCCTAGGCCTCCCGCCGAGGAGGCCATGCAAGTGGATCGGTCTCGCCTGACCCGGGAGGAGAGGAATCGCCGTAGGGAAGAGAATCTTTGTCTGTACTGTGCCAGTACCGAACATTACTTGGTGGATTGCCCTATCCGCCCTCCACGTCTGGGAAACGCACGCTCGCACCCAGCTCTCGTGGGTGTGGCATCTCTTGATTCTAAGCCGGCTTCTCCACGTCTCACGGTGCCCGTGCGGATTTCCCCTTCAGCCAACTCCTCCCTCTCAGCCGTGGCCTGCCTGGACTCTGGTGCCTCTGGGAATTTTATTCGTGAGTCCTTGGTGAATAAATTCCGCATCCCGGTGACCCGTCTCGTCAAGCCACTCTACATTTCCGCGGTCAACGGAGTCAGGTTGGATTGCACCGTGCGTTACCGCACGGAGCCCCTCCTAATGTGCATCGGACCTCATCACGAAAAAATTGAGTTTTTGGTCCTCTCCAATTGCACTTCCGAAATTCTCCTTGGACTACCCTGGCTTCAACACCATTCCCCAACCCTGGATTGGTCCACAGGGGAGATCAAGAGCTGGGGTTCCTCTTGTTTCAAGGACTGCCTTAAACCGGTTCCCAGTACTCCCTGCCGTGACCCTGTGTGTTCCCCTGTATCCGGTCTCCCTAAAGTCTTTATGGACTCTGCCTGCCATAAGAAGTGCCTCTCCCCCCCTCCCAGTCCAGTCAGGCAAGCCTCAGTGCCTCCTCATGGCCCCCGTCCTGGTGTCACACTGCCCCGTGCCAGGCCTCGCCCTCTGCCCTCCCTCCCCATTCCCACTCCTGCTGTACTGCCTGCCGTTGAGGAAACCCTCCTTTCTTTCCCGGTGTCCTCATCCCAGGGGAGGCAGTTACCGGACAAAGAGAAGGGGAGACCTAAGGGGGGGGGTACTGTTACGCCTAGCGCTCCGGGTCCCCGCTCCTCCCCGGAGCGCTTACGGCGTCTCTCTCTCCGCAGCGCCCCGGTCGGTCCCGCTGACCGGGAGCGCTGCACTGTCATGGCCGTCGGGGATGCGATTCGCACAGCGGGACGCGCCCGCTCGCGAGTCGCATCCCAGGTCACTTACCCGTTCCCGTCCCCTGCTGTCATGTGCTGGCGCGCGCGGCTCCGCTCTCTAGGGCGCGCGCGCCAGCTCCCTGAGGCTTAAAGGGCCAGTGCACCAATGATTGGTGCCTGGCCCAATTAGCTTAATTGGCTTCCACCTGCTCCCAGACGATATCTGATCTCCTCCCATGCACTCCCTTGCCGGATCTTGTTGCCTTAGAGCCTAGTGAAAGCGTTACTGTGTTTATCCATACCGTGTACTTGACCTCCTGCTTGCCTTATTGACTACGATTCTTGCTGCCTGCCCCGACCTTCTGCTACGTCCGACCTTGCTTTGTCTACTCCCTTGTACCGCGCCTATCTTCAGCAGTCAGAGAGGTTGAGCCGTTGCTAGTGGATACGACCTGGTCACTACCGCCGCAGCAAGACCATCCCGCTTTGCGGCGGGCTCTGGTGAACACCAGTAGTGACTTAGAACCGGTCCACTAGCACGGTCCACGCCAATCCCTCTCTGGCACAGAGGATCCACCTCCTACCAGCCGGGATCGTGACAGGTATGAAGAGAAAAATAGGTATATATATAAATGTATATACCCCGAAAATTAGTAATATTAGAATAACAGAGAAAATAACAGCCGGAGTATGCAGGGCATAATCCTAGATACCCTGAATACACCCGGAATCACAATTAATACACATTAATACACAATGAATACACAGAGAATATACTTAACTTGCTGCCATGAGCAGAAAGAAAGAGGAGGAGGAGGTCCAGACACCCCCTTATATAGGGTTGCCGACCCAGAGGAGGGAGGATCCGGGGGCAGCTGGGAGTTGTAGTTTTAATGAAATTTTTATACTAAAGTGAATTAATTGTCTGTAGTTTTTTCTGCTATGGGCATTAAAAAGAAAGTTTAATGTAAGATATGAGCCTCCTGTCTGATATATAACTCAGGATCAGTACAGGATAAGTAATGTAATGTATGTACACAGTGACCTCACCAGCAGAATAGTGAGTACAGCTCTGGAGTATAATACAGGATATAACTCAGGATCAGTACAGGATAAGTAATGTAATGTGTGTACACAGTGATCTCACCAGCAGAATAGTGAGTGCAGCTCTGCAGTATAATACAGGATATAACTCAGGATCAGTACAGGATAAGTAATGTAATGTATGTACACAGTGACCTCACCAGCAGAATAGTGAGTACAGCTCTGGAGTATAATACAGGATATAACTCAGGATCAGTACAGGATAAGTAATGTAATGTATGTACACAGTGACCTCACCAGCAGAATAGTGAGTACAGCTCTGGAGTGTAATACAGGATATAACTCAGGATCAGTACAGGATAAGTAATGTAATGTATGTACACAGTGACCTCACCAGCAGAGTAGTGAGTACAGCTCTGGAGTATAATACAGGATATAACTTAGGATCAGTACAGGATAAGTAATGTAATGTATGTACACAGCGACCTCACCAGCAGAATAGTGAGTACAGCTGTGGAGTATAATACAGGATATAACTCAGGATCAGTACAAGAATAGTAATGTAATGTATGTACACAGTGACCTCACCAGCAGAATAGTGAGTACAGCTCTGGAGTATAATACAGAATATAACTCAGGATCAGTACAGGATAAGTAATGTAATGTATGTACACAGTGACCTCACCAGCAGAATAGTGAGTACAGCTCTGGAGTATAATACAGGATATAACTCAGGATCAGTACAGGATAAGTAATGTAATGTATGTACACAGTGACCTCACCAGCAGAATAGTGAGTACAGCTCTGGAGTGTAATACAGGATATAACTCAGGATCAGTACAGGATAAGTAATGTAATGTATGTACACAGCGACCTCACCAGCAGAATAGTGAGTACAGCTCTGGAGTATAATACAGGATATAACTCAGGATCAGTACAGGATAAGTAATGTAATGTATGTGCACAGTGACCTCACCAGCAGAATAGTGAGTACAGCTCTGGAGTATAATACAGAATATAACTCAGGATCAGTACAGGATAAGTAATGTAATGTATGTACACAGTGACCTCACCAGCAGAATAGTGAGTACAGCTGTGGAGTATAATACAGGATATAACTCAGGATCAGTACAAGAATAGTAATGTAATGTATGTACACAGTGACCTCACCAGCAGAATAGTGAGTACAGCTCTGGAGTATAATACAGAATATAACTCAGGATCAGTACAGGATAAGTAATGTAATGTATGTACACAGTGACCTCACCAGCAGAATAGTGAGTACAGCTCTGGGGTATAATACAGGATATAACTCAGGATCAGTACAGGATAAGTAATGTAATTGTTATGCCGAGCGCTCCGGGTTCCCGCTCCTCCCCGGAGCGCTCGCTACACTCTCGCTCCCGCAGCGCCCCGGTCAGATCTACTGACCGGGTGCGCTGCGATACCGCCCCCAGCCGGGATGCGATTCGCGATGCGGGTGGCGCCCGCTCGCGATGCGCACCCCGGCTCCCGTACCTGACTCGCTCTCCGTCGGTCCTGTCCCGGCGCGCGCGGCCCCGCTCCCTAGGGCGCGCGCGCGCCGGGTCTCTGCGATTTAAAGGGCCACTGCGCCGCTGATTGGCGCAGTGGTTCTAATCAGTGTGTTCACCTGTGCACTCCCTATGTATACCTCACTTCCCCTGCACTCCCTCGCCGGATCTTGTTGCCATTGTGCCAGTGAAAGCGTTCCCTTGTGTGTTCCTAGCCTGTGTTCCAGACCTCCTGCCGTTGCCCCTGACTACGATCCTTGCTGCCTGCCCCGACCTTCTGCTACGTCCGACCTTGCTTCTGTCTACTCCCTTGTACCGCGCCTATCTTCAGCAGTCAGAGAGGTTGAGCCGTTGCTAGTGGATACGACCTGGTCACTACCGCCGCAGCAAGACCATCCCGCTTTGCGGCGGGCTCTGGTGAAAACCAGTAGTGACTTAGAACCGGTCCACTAGCACGGTCCACGCCAATCCCTCTCTGGCACAGAGGATCCACCTCCTGCCAGCCGGCATCGTGACAGTAGATCCGGCCATGGATCCCGCTGAAGTACCTCTGCCAGATGTCGCTGACCTCACCACGGTGGTCGCCCAGCACTCACAACAGATAGCGCAACAAGGCCACGAGCTGTCTCAACTGACCGTCATGCTACAGCAGCTACTACCACAGCTTCAGCAATCATCTCCTCCGCCAGCTCCTGCACCTCCTCCGCAGCGAGTGGCCGCCTCAGGCCTACGACTATCCTTGCCGGATAAATTTGATGGGGACTCTAAATTCTGCCGTGGCTTTCTTTCACAATGTTCCCTGCACTTGGAGATGATGTCGGACCAGTTTCCTACTGAAAGGTCTAAGGTGGCTTTCGTAGTCAGCCTTCTGTCTGGAAAAGCTCTGTCATGGGCCACACCGCTCTGGGACCGCAATGACCGCGTCACTGCCTCTGTACACTCCTTCTTCTCGGAAATTCGAAGTGTCTTTGAGGAACCGGCCCGAGCCTCTTCTGCTGAGACTGCCTTGCTGAACCTGGTCCAGGGTAATTCTTCCGTTGGCGAGTACGCCATCCAATTCCGTACTCTTGCTTCAGAACTTTCCTGGAATAATGAGGCCCTCTGCGCGACCTTTAAAAAAGGCCTATCCAGCAACATTAAAGATGTGCTGGCCGCACGAGAAATTCCTGCTAACCTACATGAACTCATTCATCTAGCCACTCGCATTGACATGCGTTTTTCCGAAAGGCGTCAGGAGCTCCGCCAGGATATGGACTTTGTTCGCACGAGGCGTTTTTTCTCCCCGGCTCCTCTCTCCTCTGGTCCTCTGCAATCCGTTCCTGTGCCTTCCGCCGTGGAGGCTATGCAAGTTGACCGGTCTCGCCTGACACCTCAAGAGAGGACACGACGCCGCATGGAGAATTTTTGCCTGTACTGTGCCGGTACCGAACACTTCCTGAAGGATTGTCCTATCCGTCCTCCCCGCCTGGAAGGACGTACGCTGACTCCGCACAAAGGTGAAACAGTCCTTGATGTCTACTCTGCTTCTCCACGTCTTACTGTGCCTGTGCGGATATCTGCCTCTACCTTCTCCTTCTCTGCTATGGCCTTCTTGGACTCCGGATCTGCAGGAAACTTTATTCTGGCCTCTCTCATCAACAGGTTCAACATCCCAGTGACCAGTCTCGCCAGACCTCTCTACATCAATTGCGTTAACAATGAAAGATTGGACTGTGCCGTGCGTTACCGCACGGAACCCCTCCTAATGTGCATCGGACCTCACCACGAAAAAATTGAGTTTTTGGTCCTCTCCAATTGCACTTCCGAAATTCTCCTTGGACTACCCTGGCTTCAACACCATTCCCCAACCCTGGATTGGTCCACAGGGGAGATCAAGAGTTGGGGTCCCTCTTGTTTCAAGGACTGGCTTAAACCGGTTACCAGTACTCCTTGCCGTGACCCTGTGGTTCCCCCTGTAACCGGTCTCCCTAAGGCCTATATGGACTTTGCGGATGTTTTTTGCAAAAAACAAGCTGAGACTCTACCTCCTCACAGGCCTTATGACTGTCCTATTGACCTCCTCCCGGGCACTACTCCACCCCGGGGCAGAATTTATCCTCTCTCTGCCCCAGAGACTCTTGCTATGTCTGAGTACATCCAGGAAAATTTAAAAAAGGGCTTTATCCGCAAATCCTCCTCTCCTGCCGGAGCCGGATTTTTCTTTGTGTCCAAAAAAGATGGCTCCCTACGTCCTTGCATTGACTACCGCGGTCTTAATAAAATCACGGTAAAGAACCGCTACCCTCTACCTCTCATCTCTGAACTCTTTGATCGCCTCCAAGGTGCTCACATCTTTACCAAACTGGACTTAAGAGGTGCTTATAATCTCATCCGCATCAGAGAGGGGGATGAATGGAAAACGGCATTTAACACTAGAGATGGACACTTTGAGTATCTGGTCATGCCCTTTGGCCTGTGCAACGCCCCTGCCGTCTTCCAAGACTTTGTTAATGAAATTTTTCGTGATCTCTTATATTCCTGTGTTGTTGTGTATCTGGACGATATCCTGATTTTTTCTGCCAACCTAGAAGAACACCGCCAGCATGTCCGCATGGTTCTTCAGAGACTTTGTGACAATCAACTTTATGCCAAAATGGAGAAATGTCTGTTTGAATGTCAATCTCTTCCTTTCCTAGGATACTTGGTCTCTGGCCAGGGACTACAAATGGACCCAGACAAACTCTCTGCCGTCTTAGATTGGCCACGCCCCTCCGGACTCCGTGCTATCCAACGTTTTTTGGGGTTCGCCAATTATTACAGACAATTTATTCCACATTTTTCCACCATTGTGGCTCCTATCGTGGCTTTAACCAAAAAGAATGCCAATCCTAAGTCATGGCCTCCTCAAGCGGAAGACGCCTTTAAACAGCTCAAGTCTGCCTTTTCTTCGGCTCCCGTGCTCTCCAGACCTGACCCATCTAAACCCTTCCTATTGGAGGTTGATGCCTCCTCAGTGGGAGCTGGAGCGGTCCTTCTACAAAAAAATTCTTCCGGGCATGCTGTTACTTGTGGGTTTTTTTCTAGGACCTTCTCTCCGGCGGAGAGGAACTACTCCATCGGGGATCGAGAGCTACTAGCCATTAAATTAGCACTTGAGGAATGGAGGCATCTGCTGGAGGGATCAAGATTTCCAGTTATTATTTACACCGATCACAAGAACCTCTCCTATCTCCAGTCTGCCCAACGGCTGAATCCTCGCCAGGCCAGGTGGTCTCTGTTCTTTGCCCGATTTAATTTTGAAATTCACTTTCGGCCTGCCGATAAGAACATTAGGGCCGATGCTCTCTCTCGTTCCTCGGATGCCTCGGAAGTAGAGCTCTCTCCGCAACACATCATTCCTCCTGACTGCCTGATCTCCACTTCTCCAGCCTCCATCAGGCAAACTCCTCCAGGGAAGACCTTCGTCTCTCCACGCCAACGCCTCGGAATCCTCAAATGGGGTCACTCCTCCCATCTCGCAGGTCATGCGGGCATCAAGAAATCCGTGCAACTCATCTCTCGTTTCTATTGGTGGCCGACTCTGGAGACGGATGTTGTGGATTTTGTGCGAGCCTGCACTGTCTGTGCCCGGGATAAGACTCCTCGCCAGAAGCCCGCTGGTCTTCTTCATCCTCTGCCTGTTCCCGAACAGCCTTGGTCTCTGATTGGTATGGACTTTATTACAGACTTACCCTCAGCCCGTGGCAACACTGTTGTTTGGGTGGTCGTTGATCGATTCTCCAAGATGGCACATTTCATCCCTCTTCCTGGTCTTCCTTCTGCGCCTCAGTTGGCAAAACAATTTTTTGTACACATTTTTCGTCTTCACGGGTTGCCCACGCAGATCGTCTCGGATAGAGGCGTCCAATTCGTGTCTAAATTCTGGAGGGCTCTCTGTAAACAACTCAAGATTAAATTAAACTTTTCTTCTGCTTATCATCCTCAATCCAATGGGCAAGTAGAAAGAATTAACCAGGTCCTGGGTGATTATTTACGGCATTTTGTTTCCTCCCGCCAGGATGACTGGGCAGATCTTCTACCATGGGCCGAATTCTCGTATAACTTCAGAGTTTCTGAATCTTCTTCCAAATCCCCATTTTTCGTGGTGTACGGCCGTCACCCTCTTCCCCCCCTCCCTACTCCCTTGCCCTCTGGTTTGCCCGCTGTGGATGAAATATCTCGTGATCTTTCCACCATATGGAAAGAGACCCAAAATTCTCTCTTACAGGCTTCATCACGCATGAAGAAGTTTGCTGATAAGAAAAGAAGAGCTCCCCCCATTTTTTCTCCCGGAGACAAGGTATGGCTCTCCGCTAAATATGTCCGCTTCCGTGTTCCCAGCTACAAATTGGGACCACGCTATCTTGGTCCTTTCAAAATTCTGTGCCAGATTAATCCTGTCTCTTATAAACTTCTTCTCCCTCCTTCTCTTCGTATTCCTAATGCCTTTCACGTTTCTCTTCTTAAACCACTCATCATCAACCGTTTCTCTCCTAAACTTATCTCTCCCACTCCTGTCTCCGGTTCTTCAGACATCTTTCCCGTAAAGGAGATTCTGGCCTCCAAAAAGGTCAGAGGAAAAACCTTCTTTTTGGTTGACTGGGAGGGCTGTGGTCCTGAAGAGAGATCCTGGGAACCTGAGGACAATATCCTAGATAAAAATCTGGTCCTCAGGTTCTCAGGCTCCAAGAAGAGGGGGAGACCCAAGGGGGGGGGTACTGTTATGCCGAGCGCTCCGGGTTCCCGCTCCTCCCCGGAGCGCTCGCTACACTCTCGCTCCCGCAGCGCCCCGGTCAGATCCACTGACCGGGTGCGCTGCGATACCGCCTCCAGCCGGGATGCGATTCGCGATGCGGGTGGCGCCCGCTCGCGATGCGCACCCCGGCTCCCGTACCTGACTCGCTCTCCGTCGGTCCTGTCCCGGCGCGCGCGGCCCCGCTCCCTAGGGCGCGCGCGCGCCGGGTCTCTGCGATTTAAAGGGCCACTGCGCCGCTGATTGGCGCAGTGGTTCTAATCAGTGTGTTCACCTGTGCACTCCCTATGTATACCTCACTTCCCCTGCACTCCCTCGCCGGATCTTGTTGCCATTGTGCCAGTGAAAGCGTTTCCTTGTGTGTTCCTAGCCTGTGTTCCAGACCTCCTGCCGTTGCCCCTGACTACGATCCTTGCTGCCTGCCCCGACCTTCTGCTACGTCCGACCTTGCTTCTGTCTACTCCCTTGTACCGCGCCTATCTTCAGCAGTCAGAGAGGTTGAGCCGTTGCTAGTGGATACGACCTGGTCACTACCGCCGCAGCAAGACCATCCCGCTTTGCGGCGGGCTCTGGTGAATACCAGTAGTGACTTAGAACCGGTCCACTAGCACAGTCCACGCCAATCCCTCTCTGGCACAGAGGATCCACCTCCTGCCAGCCGGCATCGTGACAGTAATGTATGTACACAGTGACCTCACCAGCAGAATAGTGAGTACAGCTCTGGAGTATAATACAGGATATAACTCAGGATCAGTACAAGAATAGTAATGTAATGTATGTACACAGTGACCTCACCAGCAGAATAGTGAGTACAGCTCTGGAGTATAATACAGAATATAACTCAGGATCAGTACAGGATAAGTAATGTAATGTATATACACAGTGACTTCACCAGCAGAATAGTGAGTACAGCTCTGGAGTATAATACAGGATATAACTCAGGATCAGTACAGGATAAGTAATGTAATGTATGTACACAGTGACCTCACCAGCAGAATAGTGAGTACAGCTCTGGGAGTATAATACAGGATATAACTCAGGATCAGTACAGGATAAGTAATGTAATGTATATACACAGTCACCTCACCAGCAGAATAGTGAGTACAGCTCTGGAGTATAATACAAGATATAACTCAGGATCAGTACAGGATAAGTAATGTAATGTATGTACACAGTGACCTCACCAGCAGAATAGTGAGTACAGCTCTGGAGTATAATACAGGATATAACTCAGGATCAGTACAAGAATAGTAATGTAATGTATGTACACAGTGACCTCACCAGCAGAATAGTGAGTACAGCTCTGGAGTATAATACAAGATATAACTCAGGATCAGTACAGGATAAGTAATGTAATGTATGTACACAGTGACCTCACCAGCAGAATAGTGAGTACAGCTCTGGAGTATAATACTGGATATAACTCAGGATCAGTACAGGATAAGTAATGTAATGTATATACACAGTCACCTCACCAGCAGAATAGCGAGTACAGCTCTGGAGTATAATACAGGATATAACTCAGGAAAAGTACAGGATAAGTAATGTAATGTATGTACACAGTGACCTCACCAGCAGAATAGTGAGTACAGCTCTGGAGTATAATACAGGATATAACTCAGGATCAGTATCACACCCTCAGAACCATTGTAGCGCCCCCGTCTGGATGCAGATATAAGAAGCTCCTTATCCTGGATTCTCTCCTTCCATCCATCATCTGGTTTATTTTCAGAGATGAGATGTCATAGAAATATTTATGAGCCGCCATAAAATCTCCTGTACGGATCACTGGCGATGGATATAAATGGCGGCCGCGTTACACATGAGCGGATGACATGAGAAAATACGAGATGACAAAAACCATTTCAGACGTACTGATAAGGGTTAATATGTTGTTTCTATGATTATATGGCAGTATTATACACACATTGGGGGATTCATTGAAATATGTCCAGAGGAAATGTTGACCAGTTGCCCATAGCAACCAATCAGATCGTTGCTTTCATTTTTATAAAGGCCTCTGAAAAATGAAACAAGCGATCTGATTGGTTGCTATGGGCAACTGGGCAACTTTTCCTCAGCACAGGTCTTGATGAGTCTCCTCCATTGTGCGGTAGTATTTATCTGTATTATGTGAGCATTGTATAGCAGTATTATACACCATTGTGCTGTAGTATTTATCTGTATTATGTGAGCATTGTATAGCAGTATTATACACCATTGTGCTGTAGTATTCATCTGTATTATGTTAGCATTGTATAGCAGTATTATACACCATTGTGCTGTAGTATTTATCTGTATTATGTGAGCATTGTATAGCAGTATTATACACCATTGTGCGGTAGTATTTATCTGTATTATGTCAGCATTGTATAGCAGCATTATACACCATAGTGCGGTAGTATTCATCTGTATTATGTGAGCATTGTATAGCAGCATTATACACCATTGTGCGGTAGTATTTATCTGTATTATGTCAGCATTGTATAGCAGCATTATACACCATAGTGCGGTAGTATTCATCTGTATTATGTGAGCATTGTATAGCAGCATTATACACCATTGTGCGGTAGTATTTATCTGTATTATGTGAGCATTGTATAGCAGTATTATACACCATTGTGCTGTAGTATTAATCTGTATTATGTGAGCATTGTATAGCAGTATTATACACCATTGTGCGGTAGTATTTATCTGTATTATGTGAGCATTGTATAGCAGTATTATACACCATTGTGCTGTAGTATTTATCTGTATTATGTGAGCATTGTATAGCAGTATTATACACCATTGTGCTGTAGTATTTATCTGTATTATGTGAGCATTGTATAGCAGTATTATACACCATTGTGCAGTAGTATTCATCTGTATTATGTGAGCATTGTATAGCAGTATTATACACCATTGTGCTGTAGTATTTATCTGTATTATGTGAGCATTGTATAGCAGTATTATACACCATTGTGCTGTAGTATTTATCTGTATTATGTGAGCATTGTATAGCAGTATTATACACCATTGTGCGGTAGTATTTATCTGTATTATGTGAGCATTGTATAGCAGTATTATACACCATAGTGCGGTAGTATTTATCTGTATTATGTGAGCATTGTATAGCAGTATTATACACCATAGTGCTGTAGTATTTATCTGTATTATGTGAGCATTGTATAGCAGTATTATACACCATTGTGCTATAGTATTTATCTGTATTATGTCAGCATTGTATAGCAGTATTATACACCATTGTGCGGTAGTATTTATCTGTATTATGTGAGCATTGTATACACATCTAACAAAAGCTTTTGTATTGACATCTGACCAAAGATGAAGGTGAAACATCACATTAGAATCTATCACATGGGAAGGGGAAGTCGTGTTCCTGTATAATAATAATAACAACGTGTTCTGTAGGTTATAATGGGCTGTTAATAATTAATTGTTAAAGGGCCAGTAACATCAATAGTCTGGAGCCTATAATAATACAAGAACAATAGTGCTGGAGCGTTATAAGAGGAGCGGCTGGCTGTCCAGGCATGCTGGGAGTTGTAGTTTATCAACATCTAGAGGTCGGCTACACACCAAAACAATAGCACAATAACAACATAATGCAGTAAAATGTAACCATCTTTATTGGAAACACAAAAACATGACAAACATGTATTAAAATGGCGCCAGTTCACATAGTGGACACAAACCTGAACAGACCTCATAGACTTCAATGCAGCAAATGACAAACACACAATTACACAAGTGCAACGCGAATCCAACAGCGCAGAATAAGGCGACAACACGTCCTGCATAAAAGTAATAACCAGTCTGAGAACACATGTATGAGACATGGATGTCACACGTGGAGGCAAGATCCTGTATACTGAAGAAGCGCCCAACAGCGAAACCCGTGTTGGGGTAAGTATCCATGATCTGGCCTCCACATAGGGTCGCCACCTTTCTTGCAAAAAATAAATAAATACCGGCCATGCTAATTTACATAATTAATTATATATGCGTGACATCACAGGATACACATGTGGGGGAGATTTTGTCCTATTCTGACCCCTATAATTATTTTATTTCTCCTTATACGGGGATGTCTGAGGGTCATTTTTTGCGCCCCGATCTGTAGTTTTATATCAGGACCATTTTTGTTTTGATAGGACTTATTGATCGCTTTTTTTTTAACTAAATCCGGGAGTAGCATTTAGTTACTAACTACAACTCCCAGCATGCCCTGATACAGTTAGTTACTAACTACTGATACAGCCTGTGGCTCAGCAGCTGCCCCAAACGAAAACTACAACTCCCAGCATGTTGGACTATATAGTAGTTTATAGTATAGGTGAGTGTTTCCCAACCAAAGGTGCCTCCAGCTGTTGCAAAACTACATTTCCCAGCTAGTTGGACTATATAGTAGTATATAGTATAGGTCAGTGTTTCCCAACCAGGGTGCCTCCAGCTGTTGCAAAACTACAACTCCCGGCATGTTGGACTATATAGTAGTGTATAGTGTAGGTCAGTGTTTCCCAACCAGGAGTGCCTCCAGCTGTTGCAAAACTACAACTCTCAGCTAGTTGGACTATATAGTAGTATATAGTATAGGTCAGTGTTTCCCAACCAGGGGTGCCTCCAGCTGTTGCAAAACTACAACTCTCAGCTAGTTGGACTATATAGTAGTATATAGTATAGGTCATTGTTTTCCAACCAGGGGTGCCTCCAGCTGTTGCAAAACTACAACTCCCAGCATGTTGGACTATATAGTAGTATATAGTGTAGGTCAGTGTTTACCAACCAGGGGTGCCTCCAGCTGTTGAAAAACTACAACTCCCAGCATGTTGGACTATATAGTAGTATATAGTACAGGTCTGTGTTTCCCAACCAGGGGCGCCTCCAGCTGTTGAAAAACTACAACTCCCAGCATGTTGGACTATATAGTAGTATATAGTATAGGTCATTGTTTCCCAACCAGGGTGACTCCAGCTGTTGCAAAACTACAACTCCTAGCATGCCCGGACAGCCAACGTTTGTCCGGGCATGCTGGGAGTTGTAGTTTTGCAACAGCTGGAGGCACTCCTGGTTGGGAAACCCTGGTATAGTATATGGTGCAACATTCTGGGAGTTGGAGGATTGGTTGGATAAATACCGGCCAGGTGACAGCCCTACCTCCACATGGTAACATTCATATCCTCTTATACACCCCAAGTTGCCGGACAGACATGTCCCCCGCCCCCACCGGACATCGTGACTATAACCTGTGATTCCGTCATCTGGTGAAATAGATTCTTGCAGAATGACTTCTCCTTTTTCATAACTGTAGATCTGGAAAATAAAGAAAAGGGAAGAGCTGAGGGTTTGTTACTCGGGGTCAGGGGGAGAGAGAAGCACAAGCTCCGGGATGTCAATGTGACCAGATGGTGAGGAGACCGCGGCGACTGAGCTGATGGCGGCAGGAGCCGGTAAGATAAGGAACATGCAAACTGTGCAGCTGTATAGGGGCCCCTGAGGAAGGGGCCACTATTACTGTACAGCTATAGGAAGAGAAATCCCTTCTTGCTCTATACTCCCTAATAAGGGGCTCCACATCGGGCCCCTTGGTGTCTTTACGAGGCCTTCTGCCTAACTATATATTTTTTTTTAAAGGGGTACTCCGGTGGAAAACTTTTAATTTTTTTTATTTTTTAATCAACTGGTGCCAGAAAGTTAAACAGATTTGTAAATTACTTCTATTAAAAAAAAAAAATCTTAATCCTTCCAGTACTTATTAGCTGCTGAATGCTACAGAGGAAATTTCTTTTCTTTTTGGATTTCTTTTCTGTCTGACCACAGTGCTCTCTGCTGACACCTCTGTCCATGTCAGGAACCGTCCAGAGCAAGAGAAAATCCCCATAGCAAACCTATGCTGCTCTGAACAGTTCCTAAAATGGACAGAGGTGTCAGCAGAGAGCACTGTGGTCAGACAGAAAATAAATCCAAAAAGAAAATAATTTCCTCTGTAGCATTCAGCAGCTAATAAGTACTGGAAGGATTAAGATTTTTTAATAGAAGTAATTTACACATCTGTTTAACTTTTTTGGCACCAGTTGATTTAAAAAAAAAAAAAAAATTTATTCACCGGAGTACCCCTTTAAAGTAGGAATAAGATACTGCGATACGAGTGCTGTGTGGATCCTCCCTTCTTTACACTGCAGCCTTTAGAACTAACTAGAATTCTGTATTCATGACTATTCCAAGTAAAAGTTATACACAAAGTAACTAAACTAGTTGTATCTATCGTTCTTGTCTTTTATTGAGCACATTGCGTAAACATCCACAGTGCAGGGAAAACAAGTGAAAATCCCCTAGATTTCTCTTATAATCACTAATAAAGTGTGAACTTATGGTTCTCTGAGCCACAATTCTAGACAAACACAATGGGCCTGTGAAAAATGAAAGAAGCGATCTGATTGGTTGCTATGGGCAACTGCACCGCTCTTCCTCTAAAGAAGTTTTGATAAATCTCCCCCAACGTAACTAAAACTAAGAACACACAGACAACTATACAGATCCTGTCTTTTATCGAAAACATTAAAGGGGTACTCCGCTGCTCAGTGTTTGGAGCAAACTGTTCCGAACGGTGGAGCCGGCGCCGGGAGCTCGTGATGCCATAGCCCCGCCCCCTCAATGCAAGTCTATGGGAGTACCCCTATAAAGAGGCACTGGCACTGTAAAAAACTTTTAATATTGTGACTAAATGATAACACAACTTTTTTAAATATAAAGTTATTAAATAACGAGCCCATTTAACCTTAAAAAAAATCTTAAAAAATTGCCATCATCTATCGTTCATCTATCTATCTCCACACCAATCAGGGGCGGATCCAGAGTCTAGTCTCGGGAGGGGCACTATTAGAGTATCATGCGCTGGTCGACTCGCCCCCTCCCATAGACTTGCATTGAGGAGGTGCTGTATGATGTCACAAGGGGCGTGGCTATGACATCACAACCCCCCGCAGCCTGCACCCAGGGTTTGGAACAAAATGTTCAGAACGCTGGGGCACTGGAGTACCCCTTTAAGTATACATGCAGAATAGTGCCCCCACACTAGGTAGGCAGGATAGTTCCCAGTACCCCCACACTAGGAAGGCAGCGTAGTTCCCCCATATTAGGTTGTAGTTCCCCCACATTAGGTTGTAGTTTCCCAACATTAGGAAGGCAGCATAGTTCCCCCACATTAGGTTGCAGTTCCCCCACATTAGGTTGTAGTTCCCCCACATTAGGTTGTAGTTCCCCCACATTAGGTTGGTAGTATGTTCCCCCACATTAGGTTGCAGTTCCCCCACATTAGGTTGTAGTTCCCCCCCATTATTAGGTTGACAGTAAAGTTCCCCCACATTAGGTTGTATCCCCCCCCCTCCCATTAGGTTGGCAGTATAGTTCCCCCACATTAGGTTGCAGTTCCCCCACATTAGGTTATAGTTCCCCCACATTAGGTTGGCAGTATAGTTATGATGTCCGCAGTGTAGCAGGCTGCAGAAAAAAATTTCCAGTATAATAATCAAATATACCAATTGTCACAGAATGGGAAAGTGCTAAAGAAGTTTTTACCATTTAAAACTACAGTTCCCAGTATGACCTAAGCAGTGGTAAGGTTATGCTGGGAGTTGTTGTTTCACCCATGAAAACTGCAAAACTTACAAGTGACTACAGCTCTGAAGGGACATAGTGAGGCGAATACACAGTGATATCAGTGACTACAGGTGACGTCTTCTCTATTGTGAGGAGAATACACAATGATATCAGTGACTACAGGTGACATCTTCTCTATAGTGAGGAGAATACACAATGATATCAGTGACTACAGGTGACATCTTCTCTATAGTGACGAGAATACACAATGATATCAGTGACTACAGGTAACGTCTTCTCTATATTGAGGAGAATACACAATGATATCAGTGACTACAGGTGACATCTTCTCTATAGTGAGGAGAATACACAATGATATCAGTGACTACAGGTGACATCTTCTCTATAGTGACGAGAATACACAATGATATCAGTGACTACAGGTGACGTCTTCTCTATAGTGAGGAGAATACACAATGATATCAGTGACTACAGGTGACGTCTTCTCTATAGTGAGGAGAATACACAATGATATCAGTGACTACAGGTGACGTCTTCTCTATAGTGAGGAGAATACACAATGATATCAGTGACTACAGGTGACATCTTCTCTATAGTGAGAATACACAATGATATCAGTGACTACAGGTGACGTCTTCTCTATAGTGACGAGAATACACAATGATATCAGTGATTACAGGTAACGTCTTCTCTATAGTGAGGAGAATACACAATGATATCAGTGATTACAGGTGACATCTTCTCTATAGTGAGAATACACAATGATATCAGTGACCGCAGGTGACATCTTCTCTATAGTGACGAGAATACACAATGATATCAGTGACTACAGGTGACGTCTTCTCTATAGTGAGAATACACAATGATATCAGTGACTACAGGTGATGTCTTCTCTATAGTGAGGAGAATACACAATAATATCAGTGATTACAGGTGACGTCTTCTCTATAGTGAGGAGAATACACAATGATATCAGTGACTACAGGTGACATCTTCTCTATAGTGAGGAGAATATACAATGTTATCAGTGACTACAGGTGACGTCTTCTCTATAGTGAGGAGAATATACAATGATATCAGTGACTACAGGTGACGTCTTCTCTATAGTGAGGAGAATACACAATGATATCAGTGATTACAGGTGACGTCTTCTCTATAGTGATTAGAATACAGAATGATATCAGTGATTACTGGTGACATCTTCTCTATAGTGAGGAGAATACACAATGATATCAGTGATTACAGGTGACGTCTTCTCTATAGTGAGGAGAATACACCATGATATCAGTGACTACAGGTGACGTCTTCTCTATATTGAGGAGAATACAGAATGATATCAGTGATTACAGGTGACGTCTTCTCTATAGTGAGGAGAATACACAATTATATCAGTGATTACAGGTGACGTCTTCTCTATAGTGAGGAGAATACACCATGATATCAGTGACTACAGGTGACGTCTTCTCTATATTGAGGAGAATACAGAATGATATCAGTGACTACAGGTGACATCTTCTCTATATTGAGGAGAATACACAATTATATCAGTGATTACAGGTGACATCTTCTCTATATTGAGGAGAATACACAATGATAACAGTGACTACAGGTGACGTCTTCTCTATAGTGAGGAGAATACACAATGATAT
The DNA here is from genome assembly GCF_029499605.1 of Hyla sarda. Taxonomy (NCBI): domain Eukaryota; kingdom Metazoa; phylum Chordata; class Amphibia; order Anura; family Hylidae; genus Hyla; species Hyla sarda. The sequence goes on from NC_079197.1 coordinate 175,481,425, forward strand.
CAGTGACTACAGGTGACAGTTTTGATGGTACATACCGCTGTGACTTTGTCAGCTAAATCTTCTCTCTGCAGAAAATGACACCCCGATGGCTCCTTCATTTGTCAGCAGATTCTGATCCTCTATATGAAAACAATAATTATTATAATACTGCTAAACACCGTATCCTCTGAATACCCCACATTGCACCCCCTTAATATAATACTACCACCCACTGCGCTCTCTGAATATAATACTACCACACACTGTGCCTTCTGAATATAATACTACCACACACTGCACTCTCTGAATATAAAACTACCACACACTGTACCATCTGAATATAATACTATCACACACTGCGCTCTCTGAATATAATACTACCACACACTGTACCATCTGAATATAATACTACCACACACTGCGCTCTCTGAATATAATACTACCACACACTGTACCATATGAATATAATACTACCACACACTGCGCTCTCTGAATATAAAACTACCACACACTGTACCATTTGAATATAATACTATCACACACTGTGCCCTCTGAATATAATACTACCACACACTGCGCTCTCTGAATAGAAAATAACTACCACACACTGTACCATTTGAATATAATACTACCACACACTGCACCCTCTGAATATAATACTACCACACACAGCGCTCTCTGAATATAAAACTACCACACACTGTACCATCTGAATATAATACTACCACACACTGCACTCTCTGAATATAATACTACCACACACTGCGCTCTCTGAATATAAATCTACCACACACTGTACCATCTGAATATAATACTACCACACACTGCACTCTCTGAATATAATACTACCACACACTGCACTCTCTGAATATAATACTACCACACACTGCACTCTCTGAATATACTACTACCACACACTGCACTCTCTGAATATAATACTACCACACACTGCGCTCTCTGAATATAAAACTACCACACACTGTACCATCTGAATATAATACTACCACACACTGCACTCTCTGAATATAAAACTATCACACACTGTGCTCTCTGAATATAATACTACCACACACTGCACTCTCTGAATATAAAACTACCACACACTGTACCATCTGAATATAATACTACCACACACTGCACTCTCTGAATATAAAACTACCACACACTGTACCTTGAATATAATACTATCACACACTGTGCCCTCTGAATATAATACTACCACACACTGCGCTCTCTGAATATAAAACTACCACACACTGTACCATTTGAATATAACCTTGCTGTGCAGTGCACCCTCTGAATACAATACTGTAATGTATTGTGGCCCATAAAAATCGTACCAACCCTGAAATTCCTTTATAATATACACCATACCTCTAAAATGCAAAACACTCTGTGCCTTCACATATAGTAATAATGTCCCATCCTGTGCCCCACATATAATAATTATGGCCCCTCCTGCGCCCCCCAAATATTAATAATGTCTGTCCTGTTCCCCCCACATAATAAAAATGCCCTCTGTCCTGTGCACCTAACATATAATGCCACCTATGCTGTTCCATTCACATATAATGCCCCCTGTGCTGTGCCCCTCACATATAATGTCCCCCCTGTGCTGTGCCTCTCACATATAATGTCCCCCCTGTGCTGTGCCCCTTACATGTAATGCCCCTGTGCTGTGCCCCTTACATATAATGCCCCCCGTGCTGTGCCCTTACATATAATACCCCCTGTGCTGTGCCCCTCACATATAATGCCCCCCGTGCTGTGCCCCTTACATATAATGCCCCCCATGCTGTGCCCCTCACATATAATGCCCCCCGTGCTGTGCCCCTTACATATAATGCCCCCTGTCCTGTGCCCCTCACATATAATGTCCCCCTGTGCTGTGCCCCTTACATATAATGCACCCTGTCCTGTGCCCCTTACATATAATGCCCCCGGTGCTGTGCCCCTCACATATAATGCCCCCTGTCCTTTGCCCCTCACATATATTGCCCCCCGTGCTGTGCCCCTTACATATAATGCCCCCTGTGCTGTGCCCCTTACATATAATGCCCCCCGTGCTGTGCCCCTTACATATAATGTCCCCTGTGCTGTGCCCCTTACATAGAATGCCCCCTGTGCTGTGCCCCTTACATATAATGTCCCCCTGTGCTGTGCCCCTTACATATAATGCCCCCGTGCTGTGCCCCTTACATATAATGCCCCCGTGCTGTGCCCCTTACATATCATGCCCCCTGTGCTGTGCCCCTTACATATAATGCCCCCTGTGCTGTGCCCCTTACATATAATGCCCCTGTGCTTTGCCCCTTACATATAATGCCCCCGTTGCTGTGCCCCTTACATATAATGCCCCTGTGCTGTGCCCTTACATATATTGCCCCTGTGCTGTGCCCCTTACATATAATGCCCCTGTGCTGTGTCCCGTACATATAATGCCCCCTGTGCTGTGCCCCTTACATATAATGCCCCTTACATATAATGCCCCTTACATATAATGCCCCTGTGCTGTGCCCCTTACATATAATGCCCCTGTGCTATGCCCCTTACATATAATGCCCCCTGTTCTGTGTCCCTCATATAATGCTCTCATCATGTGCCCCTCACATATACTGCCCCCTGTCCTGTGCCCCTAACATATAATGCCCCCAGTGACGTGCCCCTCACATATAATGCCCCCTGTCCTGCCCCACAGGGGACATCATATGTGAGGTACACATGACAGGAGCATTATACCTGAAGGGCACATAATGATGATGGGGGCATTATATGTGAGGGGCACAGCACAGGAGGCATTATATGTGAAGAGCACATGAAAGGGGACCCCTTGTCATGTGCTCTTCACATATAATGCCCCCCTGTCATGGGCACCTCACATTAAATGTATCCTTTTTTGCGCCCCCTAAATTTTTAAATAGCCCCCTGACCCCAGTGCCATATAGTTGTGCCAAACAGTTTACAAAAAATACATACACTTCTGTTTTGTTCCCCTTCTGAGCAGCTCTCTTCTTCCGTGCACAAACTGTGCAGACAGGTGAGTGCCGAGGCGCGGTGACGGGATCTTCAGGTGCCGGTGCGATAATGTGACATCATCGCGCCGGCCTGCCGTTGATCGCCGATCACGCGAGAAGAGTAAACTAATGAGTGAATGGTGGAGCGGGAAATCGGGGGGCAGAAATGCCCTGTTGCCCCCCCCCCCCTGGATCCGCCACTGACACCAACAACTTTTTATTTTTCAGCACTTTAGATACCAGCCATAAAGCAAGCTGGTATCCAGTATAGGAGATCTGTGCTATGCAGGCTCGCTCTATACAGTCTATACAGTTCCGCCAAGGCCCAAGGAGGTGACCAGTGACTCAGAGACCTTAAAGGGGTACTCCGGCCCTAAGACATCTTATAAGATGTCTGAGCACAGGGGTCCCGCCGCAATCTTGCATTCGGCACCCACATGTTTGAGCTGCACGCCGCGCTGCCAGCACACAAACTGCCGGGTGCCGACCACGGGGCCAGAGTTTCGTGACGTCACGACTCCGCCCACGTGTGATGTCACGCCCTGCCCCCGCTATGCAAGTCTATGGGAGGGGGCGTGACGGCCGTCACGACTCCGCCCCATGTGACATCACCCCCGCCCCCCTCTATACAAGTCTATGGGAGGGGGCGTCACGCCCCTCCCGTAGACTTGCATAGCGGGGGCTGGGCATGATGTCACACGGGGGCGGAGTCGTCACATCACGATACGCCGGCCCCATGGTCGGCACCCGGCAGTTTGTGAGCGCAGGCAGCGCGGCGTGCAGCTCAAAGAGGTGGGTGCTGAATGCAAGATTGCAGGGGTCCCCAGCGGCGGGACCCCTGTGGTCAGACATCTTATCCCCTATCCTTTGGATAGGGGATAAGATGTCTTAGGGCTGGAGTACCCCTTTAAGGCTTGCTGGGGCTTCTTAGGTTCAAAATGTCACACTGTGGTCAGCGTATCACTGGCCGCATCGATTTCCCGCCTCAGCCAGTGATAGGCTGAGCGCACTGTCATGTAAGGAGCCGGTCCAAGCAGCAGCGGAGGAGCGGGATGCCGATACCGGAGCAACGGGGGAACGTAGGAGGGTGAGTTAAAGTTTTTTGGGGTTTTTTGCAGCCCGGGCACAGGGGGACATAAAGGAGATACGCAGTGGAAAACTTTTAAGATTTTTATACAGAAGTCATTTACAAATCTGTTTAACTTTCTGGCACCAGTTGATTTGAAAATATTTTTTTCCCACTGAAGTTCCCTTTAATTGTAGGACCCCTATTTACTAGGTTCTTTACCTATTAGACCCCTTTTTACTAGGTCCCTTACCTACTGGACCCCTATTTACTAGTTCTCTTACCTACTGGACCCCTATTTACTAGTTCTCTTACCTACTGGACCCCTATTTACTAGTTCTCTTACCTACTGGACCCCTATTTACCAGCTTCATTACCTGCTGGATTTCCATTTACTAGTTCCTTTACCTGTAGGACCCCTATTTACTAGGTTCTTTACCTACTGGACCCTTTTTTTTAATTTACCAGGTCCCTTACTTACTGTACCCCTATTTACTAGGTCCCTTACCTATTAGACCCCTATTTACTAGGTTCTTTACCTACTGGACCCCTATTTACCAGCTTCATTACCTGCTGGATTCCATTTACTAGTTCCCTTACCTATTGGACCCCTATTTACTAGGCCCTCTATTTGCCAGACCCCCTACTTGCGCTGGGCCCTGTACCCATAAGATGTGTATCCCCTATTGGCGGTCACGCAGCTGTATGGAGTATGACCCGCGCCCCGCTGCTTCTCGCTTCCTGTTTCTCATAAACACATAAAGGATTCACTGAAATGAGGAACATGGAGAAGAAGAAGAACCGAACTAAACATCATAGGAAGGAGGGGGCAGCAAGTGACAAGACCAACATTACCAGTAATACAAATAATACCACCACATAGTGACTGAATAATACCACCACATCCTGATTACGTACATACATAGGGGGAGATTTATCAAAACCTGTGTAGAGGAACAGTGGTGCAGTTGCCCATAGCAACCAATCAGAGCACTTTATTCATTTTTCAGAGGTCTGTTTAAAAATGAAAGAAGTGATCTGATTGGTTGCTATGGGCAACTGCACCACTGTTCCTCTACACAGGTTCTGATAAATCTCCCCCATAGTGACTGAATAATGCCGCCATACTGAACAAAGTCTAGAACAGGGGTCTCAAAGTCATATTATCTGGGGGCCACTGGAGGTAGTAGCTGGGTGAGGCCGGGCCGCATGCGTCCCTTACATATAATGCCCCCATCATGCGCCCCTTATATATATTGGCCCCATTATGCGCCCCTCATCATCCACCAGCAAACCCCCCCCCATTCCCCCTACTCCCGTGTGGTAATAGCATGAGCTGACAGATGATGGGGGTGCTACTTCTGGGGGTTCCCCACATTAGGTAGGCAGCAGGTTCCCCACATTAGTTAGGCAGCAGGTTCCCCACATTAGATAGGCAGCAGGTTCCCCATATTAGGTAGGTTGTAGCAGGTTCCCCACATTAGGTAGGTTGTAGCAGGTTCCCCACATTAGGTAGTAGCAGATTCCCCACATTTGGTAGTAGCAGGTTCCCCACATTAGGTAGTAGCAGATTCCCCACATTTGGTAGTAGCAGGTTCCCCACATTAGGTAGTAGCAGATTCCCCACATTTGGTAGAAGCAGGTTCCCTCACATTAGGTAGTAGCAGGTTCCCCACATTAGGTAGTAGCAGGTTCCCCACATTAGGTAGTAGCAGGTTCCCCACATTAGGTAGTAGCAGGTTCCCCACATTAGGTAGTAGCAGGTTCCCCACATTAGGTAGTAGCAGGTTCCCCACATTAGGTAGTAGCAGGTTCCCCACATTAGGTAGCATTGTGGTCGTCGTCCCCCCTCCGACTCTCACACCCACACACACCCACCCACACATGCACACACAAACACAGACAGACACCCACACATGCACACACACACACAGACACACTTACCTGTCGTACGCTGCGCTTCTCCTTTCCGCCGGCGGCCTGACGAGTGACGTCACTGACATCCTCCTGTGCGGGTCTGCGGAGGGACGTCACATGCGCGACATCCCTCATCAGACTCCGGCCGGCCAACTGGAGACCGGGAGGAGGAGGGCGGGTTAAGTGAAGCCTTCCGGCATTTAGCGCTGCTTGCCCGAAGCATGGCTAAATACCGGAAGAAGTTACCTGCCCGGCGCCTGGAACTGCATGTCCCGGGCGTCGGGCAATACAAATGACACATACCTGGTGCGGGCCACAAACTTTTATTCCGCGGGCCGCAAATGGCCGCGGGCCGGGAGTTTGAGACCCCTGGTTTAGAACATCCAACATTACATAAATTAATACCGCCACATCCGGATCCCGTATTACCAACAGATAGGGGAAGATTTATCAAAACATGTATAGAGAAAAAGTAGGGCAGTTGCCATAGCAACCAATCAGATCGTTTCTTTCATTTTCAAAAAAACTCTGAAAAGTGTTCTGATTGGTTGCTATGGGCAACTGCACCGCTCTTTCTCTATGCAGGTTTTGATAAATCTCCCCTATAGTGACTGAATAATGCCGTCATACTGTTACAGGGTAGATAGGTGTCCCCGGTTGCTAGTTGCCCCAGTGTAGATAGGTTCCCCCTTGAGGTAGATAGTTGCCCCCAGCATAGATAGGTGTCCACAGCATGGATAGGTGCCCCCGTAGGCCGTAGCACTTCAGTCTGTTTCTTACCTATAGCATGAGGCAGTAGATCAAAGGCCTCCAAACAGTGGACCTTCCAGCTGTTGCAAAACTACAACTCCCAGCATGTTGGACTATATAGTAGTATATAGTATAGGTTATTGTTTCCCAACCAGGGGTGCCTCCAGCTGTTGCAAAACTACAACTCCCAGCATGTTGGACTATATAGTAGTATATAGTATAGGTTATTGTTTCCCAACCAGGGGTGCCTCCAGCTGTTACAAAACTACAACTCCCAGCATGTTGGACTATATAGTATAGGTCAGTGTTTCCCAACCAGGGGTGCCTCCAGCTGTTGCAAAACAACAACTCCCAGCATGTTGGACTATATAGTAGTATATAGTATAGGTCAGTGTTTCCCAACCAGGGGTGCCTCCAGCTGTTGCAAAACAACAACTCCCAGCATGTTGGACTATATAGTAGTATATAGTATAGGTGAGTGTTTCCCAACCAGGGGTGCCTCCAGCTGTTGCAAAACTACAACTCCCAGCATGTTGGACTATATAGTAGTATATAGTGTAGGTCAGTGTTTCCCAACCAGGGGTGCCTCCAGCTGTTGCAAAACTACAACTCCCAGCATGTTGGACTATATAGTAGTATATAGTGTAGGTCAGTGTTTCCCAACATGGGGTGCCTCCAGCTGTTGCAAAACTACAACTCGTAGCATGTTGGACTATATAGTAGTATATAGTATAGGTCATTGTTTCCCAACCATGGGAGCCTCCAGCTGTTGCAAAACTACAACTCCCAGCATGTTGGACTATATAGTAATATATAGTATAGGTCATTGTTTCCAAACCAGAGGTGCCTCCAGCTGTTGCAAAACTACAACCCCCAGCATGTTGGACTATATAGTAGTCTATAGTATAGGTCAGTGTTTCCCAACCAGGGGTGCCTCCAGCTGTTGCAAAATTACAACTCCCAGCATGTTGGACTATATAGTAGTATATAGTATAGGTCATTGTTTCCCAACCAGGGGTGCCTCCAGCTGTTGCAAAACTACAACTCCCAGCATGTTTGACTATATAGTAGTATATAGTATAGGTCATTGTTTCTCAACCAGAGGTGCCTCCAGCTGTTGCAAAACTACAACTCCCAGCATGTTGCACTATATAGTAGTATATAATATAGGTCATTGTTTCCCAACCAGGGGTGCCTCCAGCTGTTGCAAAACTACAACTCTCAGCATGTTGGACTATAGAGTAGTATATAGTATAGGTCATTGTTTAACAACCAGGGGTGCCTCCAGCTGTTGCAAAACTACAACTCCCAGCATGTTGGACTATATAGTAGTATATAGTATAGGTAATTGTTTAACAACCAGGGGTGCCTTCAGCTGTTGCAAAACTACAACTCCCAGCATGTTGGACTATATAGTAGTATATATAGGTCATTGTTTCCCAACCATGGGAACCTCCAGCTGTTGCAAAACTACAACTCCTAGCATGCCCGGACAGCCATTGGCTGTCCGGGCATGCTGGGAGTTGTAGTTTTGCAACAGCTGGAGGTCCACTGTTTGGAGACCACTGCACTTTAGGATCCGGCACCATGTTATACATCTTTTTGTCTGTGCTGTCCTGAGTTCCCTCCATCTTCTTATCTCTCCGCAGACTTTTGCAGTCACCACCATGTTGTCGGAGTCTTTCCTCTGCACGGCGGTCTACCGTGAGCTGATGCACGTGGAAGAGCGGAAGGAGAGAGAGAAGGAGAAGCCGCTGAAGACGACGTCCTTTAGGAAGCCCGGTGCCTCTGTTCGCAGGGAACACGGACTGTACGGCAGCGACCTCTCGGGGGCGCCGTCACAAGCCTTGGCCATCCCCAAACGCGAGGCGCTGACCGCCGACTCCCTGGACCTGTACACCTCGTGGTCCAGCCCGTACGGCAGCATCTACAAGAACTATCCGGACCTTCACATCGCCGGCGACCACATACTCCACAAAGTGGACTCCGGCTGCATCTTAGACACCGACGGCGAGGACGGTCCGGTTCTGCTCTCGGCGGACATTATCAGCACCAGTCCTCCCAATGAGAACCCCGGGGGGCTCCCAGAAGAAGCGGGGGCCCCCAGTGTAGAAAGCCAAACCTTACCCTCCGCCCCCTTCTCCAACTCTGTTCTGAACGGCTTTTTAGAGAAGAAGATGCAGGAGCTGTATAAGCAATGTTACGAGGAGACGCTGACGGCCGGCGCCTCGCCCCACGCCGCCCTCTGGTCCACCATCCTCATGCACAACGTCCACCAGATCAGCCTGCAGATCTCTCAGGAGAAGAACGTGGATCAGGCCAAGGCCAAGCAGGCCGTGCTGCAGTGTCTGTGCTGCGCCACCAGCGGGGGGAGCTCCGAGTTCATCACCCCGGTACTACACATCTCCGGGCAAGACAACAACAAGACAAAAACAACGGCGCTGCCGAGCAACCCGACCGTCAACAAGAGCTGCCGGGGGAACAGCAAAAAGATCATGGCACATAACAATGAGTGACTGTGTAAATCCAGTCACATTCAGAGCTGAAATCGCAACGCTCCTGATCGTTCTGAGCTGCAGGACCTCGCCTCTCACTGCTGCCCCCTGCTGATTCATTGTCTGTACAGACGATTCTCTACCGCACCGTAATGTAATCAGATATAACAGACAACTCCGTCTCTATGGGGGAGATTTATCACAACCCGTGTAGAGGAAGAGTGGGGCTGTTGCCCGTAGCGACCAATCAGATCGCTTCTTTCTTTTTTTAAAAGTTCTCTGGAAAATGAAAGAAGTGATCTGATTGGTTGTTACGGTCAACGGCACCGCTTCTCCTTTGCATAGATTTTATTTTAAATTTCCCCTATGTCTCCCAGAATGCACTAAAGGGATCCTATAAAATATGAAAACCATGGCTGCTTTCTACCAGAAACAGCGCCCCCTATGATTGCGTTGGTTTTCAAAGATGAGTTTTATTAAAGAGGAAACTGGACACTTGGGTAAATGACAATGATTCTCAATGTTTTTCTAATCTCATACCAGCAGATTAGGGAGTGTAGATCTGGGTGTTATCATTTGCCTCTTAGCCCTTGATAAAGCCACAGCCTGTGGCGAAACGTTGGGCGGGCGGGCAATGTGTTAGATTTTTAATTGTCTCACACTATAGACTGTGGACTGCAGCCACAGTCTATTTTTTCAATTCACTTCTATAGCATGCAGTGTCATGCCAATCAATGCATTATGGATCAATATGTGTGAGGTTATTTTAATCTTGGCTCATTAAACGTTAAGTTTTATATTGGGTGGGAAATTTAGGGTCTCAGTGACCGCTTAGCGATCAAATGTTAATATTATTATTAGACATGACGTAAGAGCAGAATAGTGAGTGCAGCTCTGAAGGTGACTGGAGGATAAGATATCATATAACAGCAGAATAGCAAGTGCAGCTCTAGGGGATAAGACATGATGCAACATCAGAATTAGTTCAGCACTGGAGAATAAGACCTGATCTAACAGCAGAATAGTGAGTGCAGCTCTGGAGGTGACTGGAGGATAAGACATTGTATAACAGCAGAATAGTGAGTGCAGCTCTGGAGGTGACTGGAGGATAAGACATGATGTTACAGCAGAATAGTGAGAGCAGCTCTGGAGGTGAGTGGAGGATAAGACATGATGTAACAGCAGAATAGTGAGTGCAGCTCTGGAGGTGACTGGAGGATAAGACATGATGTTACAGCAGAATAGTGAGTGCTGTTCTGGGGGATACAATATAATGTTACAGCAGGATAGTAAGTGCAGCTCTGGAGATGATTGGAGTATACGACATGATGTAACAGCAGAATAGTGAGTGCAGCTCTGGAGATGATTGGAGTATACAACATGATGTAACAGCAGAATAGTGAGTGCAGCTCTGGAGATGATTGGAGTATACAACATGATGTAACAGCAGAATAGGGAGTGCAGCTCTGGAAATGATTGGAGTATACGACATGATGTAACAGCAGAATAGTGAGTGCAGCTCTGGAGATGATTGGAGTATACGACATGATGTAACAGCAGAATAGTGAGTGCAGCTCTGGAGATGATTGGAGTATACGACATGATGTAACAGCAGAATAGTGAGTGCAGCTCTGGAGATGATTGGAGTATACGACATGATGTAACAGCAGAATAGTGAGTGCAGCTCTGGAGATGATTGGAGTATATGACATGATGTAACAGCAGAATAGTGAGTGCAGCTCTGGAGATGATTGGAGTATACGACATGATGTAACAGCAGAATAGTGAGTGCAGCTCTGGAGATGATTGGAGTATACGACATGATGTAACAGCAGAATAGTGAGTGCAGCTCTGGAGATGATTGGAGTATACGACATGATGTAACAGCAGAATAGTGAGTGCAGCTCTGGAGATGATTGGAGTATACGACATGATGTAACAGCAGAATAGTGAGTGCAGCTCTGGAGATGATTGGAGTATACGACATGATGTAACAGCAGAATAGTGAGTGCAGCTCTGGAGATGATTGGAGTATACGACATGATGTAACAGCAGAATAGTGAGTGCAGCTCTGGAGATGATTGGAGTATACGACATGATGTAACAGCAGAATAGTGAGTGCAGCTCTGGAGATGATTGGAGTATACGACATGATGTAACAGCAGAATAGTGAGTGCAGCTCTGGAGATGATTGGAGTATACGACATGATGTAACAGCAGAATAGTGAGTGCAGCTCTGGAGATGATTGGAGTATACGACATGATGTAACAGCAGAATAGTGAGTGCAGCTCTGGAGATGATTGGAGTATACGACATGATGTAACAGCAGAATAGTGAGTGCAGCTCTGGAGATGATTGGAGTATACGACATGATGTAACAGCAGAATAGTAAGTGCAGCTCTGGAGATGATTGGAGTATACGACATGATGTAACAGCAGAATAGTGAGTGCAGCTCTGGAGATGATTGGAGTATACGACATGATGTAACAGCAGAATAGTGAGTGCAGCTCTGGAGATGATTGGAGTATACGACATGATGTAACAGCAGAATAGTGAGTGCAGCTCTGGAGATGATTGGAGTATACGACATGATGTAACAGCAGAATAGTGAGTGCAGCTCTGGAGATGATTGGAGTATACGACATGATGTAACAGCAGAATAGTAAGTGCAGCTCTGGAGATGATTGGAGTATACGACATGATGTAACAGCAGATTCATTACTATAGTTTCAAGATAAACAAAGGGCAGAATTCTCTGGACATTTTCCGGGGATGTTGTTTTTGATCTCAGTTAATCCTTTTGTGTTTTTGAGGACATTTCTGATTTTCTAGCCTGAATGTAAAATCCTGACCTCAGTCTGATCACAGATGTACATACCGGGGTCTGCCACAAATCTTCTGCTGCATGTGACTATCATCCTTAGTATAATAAAATAAAATCCAAATAAAAACTCTACAAAAATGATCCTCATCACTGCACTTCTAGCACAGACCCTCACTATAAAGATATTTCTATATCGTGCGTTCAATTCATTCAGATATATACATGTCAGCCTATTCCATATCTGGATGTGTATGGTGGCCTCTTGGTTTGCCATTGACAGTAGATGTAGAGAATTGCCGACCATGTTGGATTTTAACAGCCTTATCCATTTGCCCGCGGAGTATTAAAGCAGCTTTCTCGTTCCTCTCTATTTACATGTGCATGTCTTTATGGGGAGGGATAGTGGTCAGGTAAACACTCATTTTTCTGTGTGTGGTCGGCTCTACTCCCGTTCTCTTAGGATTATCTCCACCATATTCTTGAGACCCTGGCAGATGTCTGACTCTTATTTGGCACAAAAACTAAAAAATTTCAGATCCCGGACGAGCCCCCACAATACAATCACATTGTATAGCAGTCAAAGTGCCACATCTAAAGAGTCCTGAAAGCTTAAAGCGGTACTTTGCCACTAGACATCTTATCCCCTATCCAAAGGATAGGGGATAAGATGTCTAATCACGGGGGTCCCGTCGCTGGGGACCCCTGCAATCTTGGCTGCGGCACCCCAGACATCCGGTGCACAAAGCGAACTTCGCTCCGTGCCGGATGACTGGCGATGTGGGGCGGAGGCTTGTGACGTCCCGGTCATGCCCCATTTGTGATGTCATGGCCACACCCCCTCCCATAGAATTGCATGGGGGGGCATGGCTGTGAAGTCACGAGCGGGGTGTGACCATGATGTCATGAGCCTCCGGCGCTGCACCCAACGCTCTACATGAATGCCGGGTGCAGCAGGGAGATCGCGGGGGTCCCCAGCGGCAGGGCTCCTGTGAACAGATATCTTATCCCCTATCTTTTCCATAGAGGATAACATGTCTAGGGGCAGAGTACCCTTTTAAATATTTCCCAACCAGTGTGCCTCCAGCTGTTGCAAAACTACAACTCCCAGCATGACCAGACACAAAATGATTGGGAACTAGTGCCTTAACTAAATAGGTACAAACACAGAACAGACATAGTACAGAGAGGTATAGAGATACACACACACATAGACACAGATACGTAGGCGACACAATTCCTAATACATACAGACACAGAAGCTAAAGAATCATCACAATTAATAACCTTAGACTTTATCGATGAGTTACATGATGTCCAATAAGGCCACATTCACACAGTGTTTTTTTTTTTTTTTTTTTTATGAACGAACTGCAGGATTTCGGCCAACAGTCCTGGTATATTCCAGCCCCAGCTCTGTCCTGCTGTGCCCTGTGCACTGAGCTGGATGGTGAAGATCTTGGCTCTTGTTTGTTCGCGCTCAGCGGCCGACATACTGGAGCTGTCAGCTCTGATCACACTCCACATGCCACATCACTGCCCGGCCAGACGCTGTTATCATAGATGTTATCCAATTCTGGAAATGTCTTATTTTTATTTTCCACAGTTTGAGAACATTTGGTAAAACTTCCATTGTGTAAGAAAAAAGAACCTGGGGCTAATCTACTGAACAACATGTGCAAATATCGAGTCAGGACATCACCGAAAGGAATACGAGTGATGCAATAGATTAGTTGTTTTCAACCTGCGGACCTCCAGATGTTGCAAAACTACAATTCCCAGCATGCCTGGACAGCCAACCGCTGTCCGGGCATGCTGGGAGTTATAGTTTTACAACATCTGGAGGTCCACAGGTTTGAGACCACTGCAATAGATACTTAACTGAAATATAACTACCATAATACTGCCTCCTATGTACAAGAATATAACTACTATAATACTGTTCCTATATACAAGAATATAACTACTATAATACTGCTCCTATATACAAGAATATAACTACTATAATACTGCCTCCTATATACAAGAATATAACTACTATAATACTGATCCTATATACAAGAATATAACTACTATAATACTGCTCCTATATACAAGAATATAACTACTATAATACTGCTCCTATATACAAGAATATAACTACTATAATACTGCTCCTATATACAAGAATATAACTACTATAATACTGCTCCTATATACAAGAATATAACTACTATAATACTGCTCCTATATACAAGAATATATCTACTATAATACTGCTCCTATAAACAAGAATATAACTACTATAATACTGCTCCTATATACAAGAATATAACTACTATAATACTGCCTCCTATATACAAGAATATAACTACTATAATACTGCCCCTATATACAAGAATATAACTACTATAATAGTGCCCCTATATACAAGAATATAACTACTATAATACTGTTCCTATATACAAGAATATAACTACTATAATACTGCCCCTATATACAAGAATATAACTACTATAATAGTGCCCCTATATACAAGAATGTAACTACTATAATACTGCTCCTATATACAAGAATATATCTACTATAATACTGCTCCTATATACAACAATATAACTACTATAATACTGCCTCCTATATACAAGAATATAACTACTATAATTCTGCTCCTTTATACAAGAATATAACTACTATAATACTGCCTCCTATATACAAGAATATAACTACTATAATACTGCCCCTATATACAAGAATATAACTACTATAATAGTGCCCCTATATACAAGAATATAACTACTATAATACTGCTCCTATATACAAGAATATAACTACTATAATACTGCCCCTATATACAAGAATATAACTACTATAATAGTGCCCCTATATACAAGAATATATCTACTATAATAGTGCCCCTATATACAAGAATATAACTACTATAATACTGCTCCTATATACAAGAATATAACTACTATAATAGTGCCCCTATATACAAGAATGTAACTACTATAATAGTGCCCCTATATACAAGAATATAACTACTATAATACTGCTCCTATATACAAGAATATAACTACTATAATACTGCCCCTATATACAAGAATATAACTACTATAATAGTGCCCCTATATACAAGAATATAACTACTATAATACTGCTCCTATATTCAAGAATATATCTACTATAATACTGCTCCTAAATACAAGAATATAACTACTATAATAGTGCCCCTATATACAAGAATATAACTACTATAATACTGCTCCTATATACAAGAATATAACTACTATAATACTGCCCCTATATACAAGAATATATCTACTATAATAGTGCCCCTATATACAAGAATATAACTACTATAATACTGCTCCTATATTCAAGAATATATCTACTATAATACTGCTCCTAAATACAAGAATATAACTACTATAATACTACTCCTATATACAAGAATATAACTACTATAATAGTGCCCCTATATACAAGAATATAACTACTATAATACTGCTCCTATATACAAGAATATAACTACTATAATACTGCTCCTATATACAAGAATATAACTACTATAATACTGCTCCTATATACAAGAATATAACTACTATAATACTGCTCCTATATACAAGAATATATCTACTATAATACTGTTCCTATATACAAGAATATATCTACTATAATACTGCTCCTATATACAAGAATATAACTACTATAATACTGCTCCTATATACAAGAATATATCTACTATAATCCTGCTCCTATATACAAGAATATAACTACTAAAATACTGCTCCTATATACAAGAATATAACTACTATAATACTGCTCCTATATACAAGAATATAACTACTATAATACTGCTCCTATATACAAGAATATATCTACTATAATACTGTTCCTATATACAAGAATATATCTACTATAATACTGCTCCTATATACAAGAATATAACTACTATAATACTGCTCCTATATACAAGAATATATCTACTATAATACTGCTCCTATATACAAGAATATAACTACTATAATACTGCTCCTATATACAAGAATATAACTACTATAATACTGCTCCTATATACAAGAATATAACTACTATAATACTGCTCCTTTATACAAGAATATAACTACTATAATACTGCTCCTATATACAAGAATATAACTACTATAATACTGCTCCTATATACAAGAATATAACTACTATAATACTGCTCCTATATACAAGAATATAACTACTATAATACTGCTCCTATATACAAGAATATAACTACTATAATACTGTCTCCTATATACAAGAATATAACTACTATAATACTGCTCCTATATACAAGAATATAACTACTATAGTACAATAATCCACTAGTAAAACTATACAAACATTTACCATACTTGGGCAGAGGGACTTGATAGCAGGCCTCCTCGGCCCCGATGGGGATCTTCTGGAGATGGTCCGCTAACTCCTAGAAAATGTGCACCGCGGCCGCGGTGACGCTCCGGGCCTCCGGCGCCATCTTGGGACTCTCGGTAGTAGTTCTTTTCTTTTTGAATTCCCTTTCTGTCTGACCACAGTGCTCTCTGCTGACACTCTTTTTTTATTATAAAAATACAAAACAATTCCAAAAATGAAAACACAAAACAAGCTTAACCAGCTACAACAGAAATGTAAAATAAAACAAAACCCTGCCTGACCGGCCAGCCCAGCTTTCATAAATTCTAAAATATACCAAACTACAACTATACTATACCTATACACCTAAGCAAACTATGAAATTCACACTCACACACACACAATAAAAAATAAATAAATAAATAATAATAATAATAATTAGCTCAACTTGGCTACTTAAATGAAATAAATAAACCAACATAAAATTCAGCACCACCTGGCAATAACTCAAAATCATCCATACTTGGGGGAAGAAAAAAAAATGTATATATATATATATATATATTTATATATATATATATATATATATATATACACACACATCATTGTACATACAAATACAGACCGACATACTATAATATAATAAAATAATAATACTACATAATAACAGCTGGTCCGACTGCCCTTTTCTTATGGCTAATGCTACATAATATAAAACAAAATAGATAACACAAAATACATAACACAATATACCAACAAATAAATAATATAAAACAATATATATAACACAGTATACATACAAATATAATAAATGTGCCTCACAAAACGACATACAAAAACCCTAAAATAAATCCTACACTAAAACTGTGCCCTCTCCAACACCACCCCTCCTGTACATGGGTCAGTCCATAACCGTTCGTACAGTTCTTAAGTCCAGTCCTTAACTGACCCATGTCAGGTCCCAAAAGAAACAAAACCCCACCACCCACACATACACCCTCCCCACCTAGCACTCCAACCAGCCAACTAAATATAACCTTATATACAAGACCATAACCCAATTTAGGCCCAAGTTCAGTGCCTGTAAGCCCTTCATACCATATCAGCTGAAAACAAAACAAAAAGCTATGGTGCACATGCAACAGCCCACCACCAGGGAGAAGGATGGCAGATCTGATACACTGAAGAAATTTAAACTCTTTCCCTAATTCCCCCTACTATTCTCTCAAATTCTATCCCTTCATTAAAACTGACCCTACTATCACCCTATCCCTATCCCTGTATACATGTCTATAACTAAAATAAAGGTACTCTACCAAAAAGGTCTAGTACCTAGGGCACATGAAAAGAAAACCCTCTCCATAGGAGAGAAGCCCTACTGGTACCGAGACTGCCATACTCCAAAGACCTGATCTTCCCGAGGTCACCGGTGATGTTCCTACAGACCTCCACCTCTGAGAGGACTTTTTGTTGGGTGGACACTAAGCACCGTGCGTTCCACGTGTGATACTTAACCACTAAGCTGACTAAAAATAAAGTGCCCCGATCTCGGCCACCGAGGTTCCTGAATGCCCCATAAGCCCACTCCGGATAGGTAAGGCCGGCAAGTTGACTCCAGCCGATGGAAGCGCCCACCCTGTTGTAGACCCCTATATTAAAGGGACAATGAAGCAGGAAGTGGTCCATGCTTTCCAGCGTGTCCCCGCACTCTTCTCGGGGACATCCCCGGTCATCAGAGTCATCAGGTTGTCCCTTACATATAGCTTCCCCTGAAAGCAGCGCCAGGCCAAGTCCCAAAACTTCTGGGGGATCCTTTTCAAGTTTAAAAGATACAACCCCACCCTCAGATCCTGACCTGGGCAGTCCCTGAGCGCCAGAGGCTTCTGGAAGTGGGTCAACAGAACCCGTTTGTCAAGGAACTGCCTTGACTGGGTCCTGATCTCCCACACTCCCAGACCCCACCGACGTATCGCCTTCAGAGTCGGGGTAGCGTAAGCCGGAAGATATCCATGGGGCGTACGGAGGTCCTTCACTTGCCCTCCTCTCTCCCATTCCTGGAAGAAAGGCCGAAACCATTCCCTGCAGGAGAGTACCCACGGAGGAGCCCTCTCTTTCCAGAGGTTCGAAATGTAGGCTTTCAAGAAGGTGTTGGTTAAGAACACCACAGGGTTTACCATAGATAAACCCCCTAGTCTCCTCGTGCAGTACGTAACCTCCCTCTTGACTAGGTTCAACCTGTTCCCCCATAACAGTTGGAAAAACAGGCTGTAGACCCTAGTGTAGTAAGCCTCTGGCAAGATACATACACTGCCCAGATAGATAAACAAGGGGAGCAGGTACGATTTGATCAGGTGCACCCTTTCCCTGAGGGTCATAGACCAACCCTTCCACTGGTTCACCCTCTGAGTGGCATCCTGGAGCTTACCGTCCCAGTTTTTGGTGGGATAATCATCCTGGCCAAATGTGATGCCCAAAACTTTTGCTGACTCTTGGGGCCCCGAGAGGGTGTCCGGGAGATCAAACGTGGGATCCCCCCCTCCCAGCCAGAGACTTTCACACTTTTCCTGGTTGATCTTGGACCCGGATGCCTCCGAGTAGCGATCCACCTCTGACATCACCACATCGACCTCCTCCCTCGAGGAGACAAAAATAGTGACATCATCAGCGTACGCCACCACTCTCTGGGTGACATCCAGCTCCACCAGACTCATCCCGACTCCCGCCAACGGCCCACAATCAACCCTCCGGACAAAGAGATCAAACGCGAACACGTATAAAAGCGGGCTCAAAGGACAACCCTGACGGACTCCGGACCCCACCTCAAAGGAGCGGCCAGACCACCCGTTCACCAGCGGGAAACTCTCTGCCCCGGCATACAAGATCTTAAGCCAATTCAAGAAAGTACTCGGTAAGCCATATCTCAGGAGGACGGACCAGAGGTACTCGTGGTTCACCCGATCAAATGCTTTGGCCTGATCCAAGGACAGCATGTATCCCTTCCAGAGACCCGCACCACTCCGCTCCACTGCCTCCCTGACACTGAGGACAGCACTTAAGGTGCTTCGGCCTGGAACAGAGCAGTGCTGAGCCCCCGAAAAGAGCCGGGGTGCAAACTTCACCAACCGATTAAACAGTATCTTGGTCAGAAGCTTCCTGTCCACATTGAGAAGAGCTATGGGCCTCCAATTCTCAATCCAGCTAGGATCTTTACCTTTTGAGAGAAGAATCAGGGCTGACCTCCTCATTGACTTCGGCAGAGTGCCCGAGGAGAGACACTCATTGAATACCTTGGTCAAGAGGGGAGCTAAAGACTCCTTAAAGGTCCTGTACCACTCGGATGTTAAGCCATCCGGACCTGGCGACTTCTTGGGGGCAAGCCCCTCGATCGCCAGTCTCACTTTCTCTTCCCTCATATCTTCTGCCAAAACATCAAGAGAGGGGTCTACCCCTGGCTCAGGAATGGTTTCAGCCAGGAAAGCCGACATCTTGTCCCGATCTAAATCCTTCCTCCCCAAGAGGTGCGAGTAGAAAGATCTGACGACCTCCAGGATCTCTGATCTGGACCGATTCAGAGATCCCGTACTATCAACCAGTCCTGAAATGACTTTACTACTCCCTGACATCTTGCAGTTCCTGTAAGGGTCGGGCGAGCGGTACTTCCCGAAATCCCTCTCAAAAACCAAAGATGCGTGCCTATCGTACTGACACCTCATCAGCAAGGATTTCACTCTGGAGATATCCTCTCGGCTACCTCCAGTCGAGACAAGAAGCTCGAGTTTCCCCCTCAGACCCTGATACAAGCGATACCTGTTCAGGGACCTGAGGCTTGAGAGCTGGCGGAAGATCCCCGCAACCCGCTTCTTGAATATCTCCCACCACTCTGACTTACTACTACATAGGCCCAGTAAAGGTACCTGACTCTGAAGAAAATCCTCAAAGGACTGTCTTATCTCCGCTTCCTCCAGGAGGGACGAATTCAGCTTCCAATAACCTTTACCCATCTGGGGGGTCTCTGAAACATTCAAGGAAAACAAAATCATATAGTGATCGGAGAACTCCACCTCAACCACGGACACTGCGGAAGAGACGGCTTTCTCCTTCAAATAAAACCTGTCTATTCTAGACCTGCAGCTACCTCGATGATAGGTGAAACCCGCGTGGCCTGAGGGGCTCCGGATGTGGGCATCCTCTAGGCGAGCTTCCCTAACTATATTATTGAGGGCTATGCTGTCGTAAGCCAGCGGACCATTGGAACCTCTCCTATCTTGGGACCTCGTGACATTATTGAAGTCCCCTCCAAAGATCACCTGTCGGCTTGTAAAAAGGAAGGGCTTAATCCTCATAAAAAGATTTTTACGGCCCGCTTAGTTTGTGGGGCGTAGATGTTTATGAGCCGGAGCTCTTGTCCCTTCATGAGGACATCTAAGATCAGGCACCTCCCCATTTCTAACTCAATAACCCGTCTGCATTCAACCGGAGCGGTAAAAAGGACCGCCACCCCACTATACGACTCAGCCACAAGAGACCAGTGGGAGGGCCCGCGCCTCCACTCTCTTCTGGCTTTCACCAGAGAGGCTAGATCTGACAACCTGGTCTCCTGTAAAAAGAAAATATCGGCTTCAACACGGCCAAGAAAATCGAAGGCTGCTGTTACGCCTAGCGCTCCGGGTCCCCGCTCCTCCCCGGAGCGCTCACGGCGTCCTTCTCCCTGCAGCTCCCCGGTCAGCGCTGACCGGGAGCGCTGCTCTGCCATGGCCGTTGGGGATGCGATTCGCACAGCGGGACGCACCCGCTCGCGAATCGCATCCCAGGTCACTTACCCGTTCCCGTCTCCTGCGGTCATGTGCTGGCGCGCGCGGCTCCGCTCTCTAGGGCGCGCGCGCGCCAGCTCCCTGAGACTTAAAGGGCCAGTGCACCAATGATTGGTGCCTGGCCCAATTAGCTTAATTGGTTCCCACCTGTTCCCTGGCTATATCTAGTCTCCTCCCTTGCACTCCCTTGCCGGATCTTGTTGCCTTAGTGCCAGTGAAAGCGTTCCTTGTGTGTTCAATAGCCTGTGTACCAGTACCTTTGCTATCTCCCCTGACTACGAACCTTGCCGCCTGCCCCCGACCTTCTGCTACGTCCGACCTTGCTACTGCCTACTCCCTTGTACCTCGCCTATCTTCTGTATCTTCAGCAGCCAGAGAGGTGAGCCGTTGCTAGTGGATACGACCTGGTCACTACCGCCGCAGCAAGACCATCCCGCTTTGCGGCGGGCTCTGGTGAAAACCAGTAGTGGCTTAGAACCGGTCCACTAGCACGGTCCACGCCAATCCCTCTCTGGCACAGAGGATCCACTACCTGCCAGCCGGCATCGTGACAGTAGATCCGGCCATGGATCCCGCTGAAGTTCCTCTGCCAGCTGCCGCCGACCTCCCTACATTGGTCGCCCGACAAGAGCACCAGCTGTCGTACTTGACCACCATGACACAGCAACTCCAGTCGCAGCTACAGCAGCTCCAGTCACAGCAACAGCAGCAACAGTCGCAGCTACAGCAAGTTCAGTCTCAGCTACAGCAGCAACAACCATCTCCTCCGCCAGCTCCTGCACCCCTTCCGCAGCGAGTGGCCACTCCTAGCCTCCGCCTGTCTTTGCCGGCCAAATTTAATGGGGACTCTAAGTTTTGCCGTGGCTTTCTTTCCCAATGTTCCCTGCATCTGGAGATGATGTCGGACCTGTTTCCCACTGAAAGGTCTAAGGTGGCTTTCGTAGTCAGCCTTCTATCCGGAAAAGCCCTGTCATGGGCCACACCGCTCTGGGACCGCAATGACCCCGTCACTGCCTCTGTACACTCCTTCTTCTCGGAAATCCGAAGTGTCTTTGAGGAACCTGCCCGAGCCTCTTCTGCTGAGACTGCCCTGTTGAACCTGGTCCAGGGTAATTCTTCCGTTGGCGAGTATGCCGTACAATTCCGTACTCTTGCTTCAGAATTGTCCTGGAATAATGAGGCCCTCTGCGCGACCTTCAAAAAAGGCCTATCCAGCAACATTAAAGATGTTCTGGCCGCACGAGAGACTCCTGCTAACCTGCATGAACTCATTCATCTAGCCACTCGCATTGACATGCGTTTTTCTGAGAGGCATCAAGAGCTCCGCCAGGAAAAAGACTTAGATCTCTGGCCACCTCTCCCACAGTCTCCACTGCAATCTGCGCCTAGGCCTCCCGCCGAGGAGGCCATGCAAGTGGATCGGTCTCGCCTGACCCTGGAAGAGAGGAATCGCCGTAAGGTAGAGAATCTCTGTCTGTACTGTGCCAGTACTGAACATTTTTTGGTGGATTGCCCAATCCGTCCTCCACGTCTGGGAAACGCACGCTCGCACTCAGCTCTCGTGGGTGTGGCGTCTCTTGATGCCAAGTCGGCTTCTCCACGTCTCACGGTACCTGTTCGGATTTCCACTTCAGCCAGCTCTCCCCTCTCAGCCGTGGCCTGCCTGGACTCTGGAGCTTCTGGGAATTTTATTCGGGAGTCCTTTGTGAATAAATTCCGTATTCCGGTGACCCGTCTTGTCAAGCCACTCCACATTTCCGCAGTCAACGGAGCCAGGTTGGACTGTACCATACGTTTCCGCACGGAGCCCCTTCTTATGAGCATCGGATCTCATCACGAGAGGATTGAACTTTTGGTCCTCCCCAATTGCACCTCGGAAATTCTCCTTGGACTTCCCTGGCTTCAACTTCATTCCCCAATCCTGGATTGGTCCACTGGGGAGATCAAGAGTTGGGGGTCCTCTTGTGCCAAGAACTGTCTAAAACCGGTTCCCAGTAACCCTTGCCGTAACTCTGTGGTTCCTCCTGTATTCGGTCCCCCTAAGGTCATTAAGGACTCTGCCTGCCACAGGAAATGCCCCTCCCCCCCTCCCAGTTCCATCAGGCAAGCTTCTGTGTCCCCTCATGGCCCTCGTCCTGGTGTCACACTGCCCCGTGCCAGGTCTCGCCCTCTGCCCTCTCTCCCCATTCCTACTCCTGCGGTTCTGCCTGCCGTTGAGGAATCCCTCCATCCTTTCCCGGTGTCCTCATCCCAGGGGAGGCAGTTACCCGATAAAGAGAAGGGGAGACCTAAGGGGGGGGGTACTGTTACGCCTAGCGCTCCGGGTCCCCGCTCCTCCCCGGAGCGCTCACGGCGTCCTTCTCCCTGCAGCTCCCCGGTCAGCGCTGACCGGGAGCGCTGCTCTGCCATGGCCGTTGGGGATGCGATTCGCACAGCGGGACGCACCCGCTCGCGAATCGCATCCCAGGTCACTTACCCGTTCCCGTCTCCTGCGGTCATGTGCTGGCGCGCGCGGCTCCGCTCTCTAGGGCGCGCGCGCGCCAGCTCCCTGAGACTTAAAGGGCCAGTGCACCAATGATTGGTGCCTGGCCCAATTAGCTTAATTGGTTCCCACCTGTTCCCTGGCTATATCTAGTCTCCTCCCTTGCACTCCCTTGCCGGATCTTGTTGCCTTAGTGCCAGTGAAAGCGTTCCTTGTGTGTTCAATAGCCTGTGTACCAGTACCTTTGCTATCTCCCCTGACTACGAACCTTGCCGCCTGCCCCCGACCTTCTGCTACGTCCGACCTTGCTACTGCCTACTCCCTTGTACCTCGCCTATCTTCTGTATCTTCAGCAGCCAGAGAGGTGAGCCGTTGCTAGTGGATACGACCTGGTCACTACCGCCGCAGCAAGACCATCCCGCTTTGCGGCGGGCTCTGGTGAAAACCAGTAGTGGCTTAGAACCGGTCCACTAGCACGGTCCACGCCAATCCCTCTCTGGCACAGAGGATCCACTACCTGCCAGCCGGCATCGTGACAGCTGCGAATCTAAGCGTATCAGACTTTATACTGGCACAAATAATAGATGCCAGCGTCAATGGGGTGAGTGCCGCCATCATGGGTGATTGAGTTAGACGGCCACACCTTTACTTCTGCTTCCCCTTCTTTTTCGCCCCCTCATCCCCTGAAGAAAAGGGAAAGGCAGGACCACTTTTGGACCTTTTCTTAGACTCTGAATGGTCCATGTGGTCCCCGTCTCCGTGCGGCCCCAGTCTAGCCCTGCCCTCCGAGGAAGATGCCTCCGCAGAACAGGGCCCAGTTCCCCCCAGAGGCTCTCTCACCCTAGGCACCCCGCCCTCACCTTCCCCCTCCAAGGAGGGGGAGGAGATGGTATCGAGGACAAGGTACCGGTTTGACAGGTCAATCAGAGGGGGGGCAGTCAGGCTTCGGTTTTGGACCTGGTCCGTAGTACAAGGCTTAACAGAGGGCTCCGACCTCTTCTTTCTCCCTTTCCTTTTGCCCTTGTCTTTCTTTTTTGGCCTTTCCCCACTCTCCTCATCCACACTTTCATAGTGGGAGGAATCAGAAGGGTCGGCCATTTTGCCTTTCTCTCTGCGCAGCCTCCTGATCTCCTCATCCAGCACGTTCTCCCCCAGGGCTTCAGTGGTTACAGGGCCAGCTTCAGGAGCAGGGGCTGAAGCTACCCCAGTCACCTGGGCACTCTCATGCTCCCTACTCCTCCTACGATTTTCCTCCAGCCTTAGTTTGGCGGGGCCCTTTTTCCTCATCACTAGCCCTGTTATGCCCCCATCCCTGCTCGTACCCTCCCCAGCCGGGGCAACTTCCCAGCTCTCCCCGGCCCCAGCACGGGCGAAGGCGCTCGGACAACGGCTGAAAGGGTGCCCGAGGACACCACACAGATGGCAGCGGATCTGCCTACAGGATGCGGCCAGATGACCCACCCCACCACACAAAGCACAGACCTGTACAGTACAGGCTGCGCTAAAATGGGTGGGGCTACCGCACCTGTGACAGACTTTAGGCTGCCCCTGGTAAAAGACCTGGATCCTGTCGCGTCCAAGGAAGGCAGCTGACGGAATGTGGGCAACTGTACTACCTGAACGCTTGAGTTTGACGGAAAACGGAGAGGTTTGCTATGGGGATTTGCTCCTACTCTGGACAGTTCCTGACACGGACAGAGGTGTCAGCAGAGAGCACATCCTGTGGTTTCAGTGTGTGCAGCTGTCGGGTGTGGCTCCATTTGCTCTCCAAACTTCCAGGCAGAGAAGCAGGTTTTTACATCGGGCTTTCCCAGGAGCGTGGCAGGCTTCTTTGGAGGGCTTTCCTGCATGGAGCCTCGGGCTTCTACCTCTCATTCCCGGCTGGCGAGAGGGGGGAAGAAAGTGTCTACAGCCGGATTCAAGGTCGGGGTGAGACATTCCAGCAGGGCCCGCAGAAATGTGGAGCCCACTCCCCTGACCGGATCAGAGGGACATAAGGCATCAGCAAAGACCAGCGGTCCTTCTGTTACCCCGGAACCCCAGCAATGGGGGGCACGGGGACCAAGGGAGTCATTGGCGACATATGGCTCAAGGATACAAGCAAAGATGGCGGAGTACGAAGAGCTGGGCAGGAAGCTGAGGAGTCTGAGAGAGGACCTGAGATTTGCCCGCTACCAGGCTGACCAGGGCCCTACAGGTAAGAGGCAGAAGTTCACTGCCCAGGTGCGGGCTCTGAAGATAGAGGTGGCGGAGGTGGAGGAGGCCAAAAGAAAAATCTCTGAGGGAGCAGGATTCCTAAAAGAAAAACTGGTTAATGAGGAGAGATTCAAGGAAAGGAAGTATGGTGCATGCTGCCCTCAGGAGAGCAGTGAGGAGGAGGAGGAAGGAGGGGAGGAAGATGGCGGAGAGTCGGCTGTGGGAAGTGAAATGGATGCCACCCCTAGTGTGTGTGACCCCCAGCCCCCCCAAGATAGCTACCCTGAGCCCGCCCAGGTGGTGCTACCCTCCAGTGATGGGGAGACAGAGGAGAGCGGTGAGGAGAAGCTGGCCAGTGGGGGTTTGCTGCAAGCCATTATACAGCAGGAGTCCCCTACCCGTATGGAGGATTTTACCTTTGGTGAGGATCTCGGTAAAGATGATCTAGTAAAGAAAAGGAAGAAAAGGCAGAAGGTTCAGGAGACTGTGACTTATGTGTTTCGTCCTTTCCAGCAGTCCGGGCCAGCTGTAAAGTTGGTTCAGACTGCTGGGCCCCCCAAACTGCCAGTCCCCGTTTCTGTGGTGAAGCAGGGCCAGAAAGGGGGGTACAGCATGGCGTCCAAGATGGCAGAGGACGCTATAGAGCCAGCAAGTCCTATTGGGCTTAAGGTGAGCAGCCCTGGTGCTGCGGGAGCGCCCCAGGGTGGTGGGGGGCGTGTCCAGGCACCAGGGGCAAGCTATGCTACTGTTTGCTTGGGGAGCGGTTCCCCAGGTGTTGCTGGCACTGAGGGGCACTTCCCTGTGAGGGGGGGGGGGAGTGTCCAGATAAGTGATATGTCTGTGTGCTTGGGGGGCGGTCCCCCGAGTGCCGTGGACATTACCGGCGCTACAGGGCACTCCTCTGTGAGGGGGGGGGGGGAGTGTCCGGGCATCGGGAGTGGAAAACGGTCGGTCTGTGTGTGCTGTGGGTGCTGCGGGGCACTCTCCTGTGAGGAGGGAGAGTGTCCGAGTGCCAGTGCCAGCCTCAGAGCCCGTGCAGTCGGGAAGACATGGTGATGGCGTTATGGGAGGAGCTGGGGTGCACTCGGAGGGGCAGCCCCAGGCTCAGGCAGTAACATCGCCCATGGAGGAGGAGCCATCAGAGTCGACCCCAGCAACAGCAAAGCTAGCAAAAAAGACTCTGTTAAAACCGGCAGTACTACAAGTCCCAGCCAGCCCAGGATATGTTAGGCACGACGCGAGTGTAGGGGGTGAGGATGATGGGTGTGGTAGTGTTGTGAATGAGAAGAGTGCATGTGGGAGTGTTAGTGGAGTGAATAATGGTGGGAGTAGTGGTGGTATGAATACAAAGTCTGGTATGGATGATGAGAATTGTGGTGTGAATGTTGGTGGGTGTAGTGGTGTGAATGGTGGTCCTGGGTCTGAGTCTGGGTCTGGTTCGGCTGCCCCCCCGGTAGTGACTGCTCCTAGGAGCTATGCTCATGTCGCTGCCGGGGGGTCCCCCTCTCCATCCGGCCCCGGGGGTCACTTGCAGCAGCGCCTCTTGGAGGCTCTACGTAGGGGCGACAGGTCAATCGAGGTAGAGGGAAGGGGTGAGGTCGACCTGTCTTTCTGGATAGAGAGGCACGGTTTGGGGGCATTCCGAGAGCAGAATGGGGAGGTGGTCTGGTCCCTCCCGACACCCGGGCAGGACGATAACCGTAGGAACGTGGTCCGTCTGATTTGGAGGGGCAAGGATGTGTGCCCGCCTCGCGCTAAAGTGGTTGAGCTCCTCCTCCAGATGGAATTCAGGGCGAGTGACATCTTTGCCCTGATCCACCCCTATGGTTCGTCCGAATTTGACGTCAGTTTTGTTCGACCGGAGGGTCTCGAACTCTTCTGGTCGAACTACGAAGTGGCGAAGAATGAGCCCGGCTGGCGGGATTTTGCTGTAAAGGCTATTTCCCGTCAGAACTCAGTCAAGAAAGTGACCGTTTTGACTCGTAACGAGTCACTCTCCTGCTATGACATCATGACCTGGCTCGGTCGGTATGGGGATGTGACGGACATGCCCAAGGAAAATCTAGATGAGCACGGGATCTGGTCTGGGGCCTGGACGTTTTCCGTCAAACTCAAGCGTTCAGGTAGTACAGTTGCCCACATTCCGTCAGCTGCCTTCCTTGGACGTGACAGAATCCAGGTCTTTTACCAGGGGCAGCCTAAGGTCTGTCACAGGTGCGGTAGCCCCACCCATTTTAGTGCAGCCTGTACTGTACAGGTTTGTGCTTTGTGTGGTGGGGTGGGTCATCTGGCTGCAACCTGCAGACAGATCCGGTGCCACCTGTGTGGTGTCCTCGGGCACCCTTTCAGCCGTTGTCCAAGCGCATTCGCCAGTGCTGGGGCCGCTCCGGCCGGGGAGAGCTGTGAAGTTGCCCCGGCTGGGGAGGGTACGAGCAGGGATGGGGGCATAACAGGGCTAGTGACGAGGAAAAAGCGCCCCGCCAAACTAAGGCGGGAGGAAAATCGTAGGAGGAGTAGGGAGCTGGAGAGTGCCCAGGTGACTGGGGTAGCTCCGGCCCCTGCTCCTGAAGCTGGCCCTGTAACCACTGAAGCCCTGGGGGAGAACGTGCTGGATGAGGAGATCAGGAGGCTGCGCAGAGAGGAAGGCAAAATGGCCGACCCTTCTGATTCCTCCCACTATGAAAGTGTGGATGAGGAGAGTGGGGAAAGGCCAAAAAAGAAAGACAAGGGCAAAAGGAAAGGGAGAAAGAAGAGGTCGGAGACCTCTGTTAAGCCTTGTACTACGGACCAGGTCCAAAACGGAAGCCTGACTGCCCCCCCTCTGATTGACCTGTCAAACCGGTACCTCGTCCTTGATACCATCTCCTCCCCCTCCTTGGAGGGGGAAGGTGAGGGCGGGGTGCCTAGTATGAGAGAGCCTCTGGGGGGAACTGGGCCCTATCCTGCGGAGGCATCTTCCTCGGAGGGCAAGGCTAGACTGGGGCCGGATGGAGACGGGGACCACATGGACCAATCAGAATCTAAGAAAAGGTCCAAAAGTGGCCCTGCCCTTTCCTCTTCTTCAGGGGATGAGGGGGCGAAAAAGAAGGGGAAGCAGAAGTAAAGGTGTGGTCGTCTAACTCAATCACCCATGATGGCGGCACTCACCCCACTGACGCTGGCATCTATTAATTGTGCCAGTATAAAGTCTGATACGGCTAGATTCGCAGCCTTCGATTTTCTTGGCCGTGTTGAAGCCGATATTTTCTTTTTACAGGAGACCAGGTTGTCAGATCGAGCCTCTCTGGTGAAAGCCAGAAGAGAGTGGAGGCGCGGGCCCTCCCACTGGTCTCTTGCGGCTGAGCCGTATAGTGGGGTGGCGGTCCTTTTTACCGCTCCGGTTGAATGCAGACGGGTTATTGAGTTAGAAATGGGGAGGTGCCTGATCTTAGATGTCCTCATGAAGGGACAAGAGCTCCGGCTCATAAACATCTATGCCCCACAAACTAAGCTGGGCCGTAAAAATCTTTTTATGAGGATTAAGCCCTTCCTTTTTACAGGCCGGCAGGTGATCTTTGGAGGGGACTTCAATAATGTCACGAGGTCCCAAGATAGGAGAGGCTCCAATGGTCTGCTGGATTGCGATAGTGTGGTCCTTAATAATATAGTTAGGGAAGCTCGCCTAGAGGACGCCCACATCCGGAGCCCCTCAGGCCACGCGGGTTTCACCTATCATCAAGGTAGTCGCAGGTCTAGGATAGATAGGTTTTATTTGAAGGAGGAAGCCGTCTCTTCCGCATTGTCCGTGGTTGAGGTGGAATTCTCCGATCACTGTATGATTTTGTTTTCCTTGAATGTTTCAGAGACCCCCCGGATGGGTAAAGGTTATTGGAAGCTGAATTCGTCCCTCCTGGAGGAAGCGGATATAAGACAGTCCTTTGAGGATTTTCTTCAGAGTCAGGTACCTTTACTGGGCCTTTGTAGTAGTAAGTCAGAGTGGTGGGAGATATTCAAGAAGCGGGTTGCGGGGTTCTTCCGCCAGCTCTCGAGCCTCAGGTCCCTGAACAGGTATCGCTTGTATCAGGGTCTGAGGAGGAAACTCGAGCTCCTTGTCTCGACTGGAGGTAGTCGGGAGGATATCTCCAGAGCGAAGTCCTTGCTGATGAGGTGTCAGTACGATAGGCACGCATCTTTGGTTTTTGAAAGGGATTTCGGGAAGTACCGCTCGCCCGACCCTTACAGGAACTGCAAGATGTCAGTGAGTAGTAAAGTAGTCTCAGGACTGGTTGATAGTACGGGATCCCTGAATCGGTCCAGATCAGGGATCCTGGAGGTCGTCAGATCTTTCTACTTGCACCTCTTGGGGAGGAAGGATCTAGATCGAGACAGGATGTCGGCTTTCCTGGCTGAAACCATTCCTGAGCCAGGAGTAGACCCCTCTCTTGATGTTTTGGCAGAAGATATCAGGGAAGAGGAAGTGAGACTGGCGATTGAGGGGCTCGCCCCCAAGAAGTCGCCAGGTCCGGATGGCTTAACATCCGAGTGGTATAAGACCTTTAAGGAGTCTTTAGCTCCCCTCTTGACCAAGGTATTCAATGAGTGTCTCTCCTCGGGCACTCTGCCAAAGTCAATGAGGAGGTCGGCCCTGATTCTTCTCTCAAAAGGTAAAGATCCCAGCCGTATTGAGAATTGGAGGCCCATAGCTCTTCTCAATACGGACAGGAAGCTTCTGGCCAAGATACTGTTTAATCGGCTGGTGAAGTTTGCACCCCGGCTCCTTTCGGGGGCCCAGCACTGCTCTGTTCCGGGCCGAAGCACCTTAAGTGCTGTCCTCAGTGTCAGGGAGGCAGTGGAGCGGAGTAGTGCGGGTCTCTGGAAGGGGTACTTACTGTCCTTGGATCAGGCCAAAGCATTTGATCGAATGAACCACGAGTACCTCTGGTCCGTCCTCCTGAGGTATGGCTTACCGAGTACTTTCGTGAATTGGCTTAAGATCTTGTATGCCGGGGCAGAGAGTTTCCCACTGGTGAACGGGTGGTCTGGCCGCTCTTTTGAGGTGGGGTCCGGAGTCCGTCAGGGTTGTCCTTTGAGCCCGCTTTTATACGTGTTCGCGATTGATCCCTTCGTCCGGAGGGTAGATCGTGGGCAGTTGGCGGGAGTCGGGATGAGTCTGGTGGAGCTGGATGTCACCCAGAGAGTGGTGGCGTACGCTGATGATGTCACTATTTTTGTCTCCTCGAGGGAGGAGGTCGATGTGGTGATGTCAGAGGTGGAGCACTACTCGGAGGCATCCGGGTCCAAGATCAACCGGGAAAAGTGTGAAAGTCTCTGGCTGGGAGGGGGGGATCCCACGTTTGATCTCCCGCACACCCTCCCAGGGCCCCAAGACTCAGCAAAAATTCTGGGCATCACATTCGGCCAGGATGATTATTCCACCAAAAACTGGGACGGTAAGCTCCATGATGCCACTCAGAGGGTGAACCAGTGGAAGGGTTGGTCTATGACCCTCAGGGAAAGGGTGCACCTGATCAAATCATACCTGCTCCCCTTGTTTATCTATCTGGGCAGTGTATGTATCTTGCCAGATGCTTACTACACTAGGGTCTACAGCCTGTTTTTCCAACTGTTATGGGGGAACAGGTTGAACCTAGTCAAGAGGGAGGTTACGTACCGCACGAGGAGACTAGGGGGTTTATCTATGGTAAACCCTGTGGTGTTCTTAACCAACACCTTCTTGAAAGCCAACATCGCTAACCTCTGGAAAGAGAGGGCTTCTCCGTGGGTACTCTCCTGCAGGGAATGGTTTCGGCCTTTCTTCCAGGAATGGGAGAGAGGAGGGCAAGTGAAGGACCTCCGTACACCACATGGATATCTTCCGGCTTACGCTACCCCGACTCTGAAGGCGATACGTCGGTGGGGTCTGGGAGTGTGGGAGATCAGGACCCAGTCAAGGCAGTTCCTTGACAAACGGGTTCTGTTGACCCACTTCCAGAAGCCTCTGGCGCTCAGGGACTGCCCAGGTCGGGATCTGAGGGTGGGGTT
This sequence comes from Hyla sarda, assembly GCF_029499605.1. Lineage (NCBI taxonomy): Eukaryota > Metazoa > Chordata > Amphibia > Anura > Hylidae > Hyla > Hyla sarda. Next base: position 175,513,341 of record NC_079197.1, read on the forward strand.
GTATCTTTTAAACTTGAAAAGGATCCCCCAGAAGTTTTGGGACTTGGCCTGGTGCTGCTTTCAGGGGAAGCTAGGTGTAAGGGACAACCTGAAGTACAGGAACTCTGATGACCGGGGGTGTCCCCGAGAAGAGTGTGTGGACACGCTGGAAAGCATGGACCACTTCCTGCTTCATTGTCCCTTTAACGTAGGGGTCTACAACCGGGTGGGCGCTTCCATCGGCTGGAGTCAACTTGCCGGCCTTACCTATCCGGAGTGGGCTTATGGGGCATTCAGGACCCTCGGTGGCCGAGATCGGGGCACTTTATTTTTAGTCAGCTTAGTGGTTAAGTATCACACGTGGAATGCACAGTGTTTAGTGTCCACCCAGCAGAAAGTCCTCTCCGAGGTGGAGGTCTGTAGGAACATCACCGGTGACCTTGGGAAGATCAGGTCTTTGGAGTATGGCAGTCTTGGCACCAGTAGGGCTTCTCTCCTATGGAGAGGGTTTTCTTTTCATGTGCCCTAGGTACTAGACCTTTTTGGTAGAGTACCTTTATTTTGGTTAGGGACAGGCATACAGGGATAGAGATAGGGTGATAGTAGGGTCAGTTTTAATGAAGGGATAGAATTAGGGAGAATAGTAGGGGGAACTAGGGAAAGAGTTTAAATTTCTTCAGTGTATCAGATCTGCCATCCTTCTCCCTGGTGGTGGGCTGTTGTATGTGCACCATAGCTTTTTGTTTTGTTTTCAGCTGATAGGTATGAAGGGCTTACAGGCACTGAACTTGGGCCTAAATTGGGTTATGGTCTTGTATATAAGGTTGTATTTAGTTGGTTGGTTGGAGTGCTAGGTGGGGAGGGTGTATGTGTGGGTGGTGGGGTTTTGTTTCTTAGGGGACCTGACATGGGTCAGTTAAGGACTGGACTTAAGAACTGTACGAACGGTTGTGGACTGACCCATGTACAGGAGGGGTGGTGTGGGAGAGGGCACCGTTTTAGTGTAGGGTTTATTTTAGGGTTTTGGTAGGTATTTTTGTGAGGCACATTTATTATATTTGTATGTATACTGTGCTATGTATATTGTTTTATATTATTTATTTGTTGGTATATTGTGTTATGTATTTTGTTTTATATTGTTGCATTAGCCATAAGAAAAGGGCAAAATATATATATATATATTTTTTTTTTTTGATAAGCCAAGTTGTGCTGTTGTTATGTTCATTCTCAATGTGTGTGTGTGTGTGTGTTTGTTAGTTTTGGAGGTTAGTTTTGGAGATTATGCGTGTGTTATGTTTTCTGTTGCTTGATTTATTTATTTATTTATTTTCCCAAGTATGGATGATTTTGAGTTATTGCCAGGTGGTGCTGAATTTTATGTTGGTTTATTTATTTCATTTAATTAGCCAAGTTGAGCTAATAAAATGTTTTTATATAATTTTTTTTTTTTTTTTTTTTTTTTTAATGTTATGTGTGAGTGTGAATTTCATAGTTTGCTTAGGTGTATAGGTATAGTATAGTTGTAGTTTGGTATATTTTAGAATTTATTAAAGCTGGGCTGGCCGGTTAGGCAGGGTTTTATTTTATTTTACATTTCTGTTGTAGCTGGTTAAGCTTGTTTTGTGTTTTTGTTTTTTGGAATTGTTTTGTATTTTTATAATAAAAAAGAGTGTCAGCAGAGAGCACTGTGGTAAGACAGAAAAGAAATTCAAAAAGAAAAGAACTTCCTGTGGAGCATACAGCAGCTGATAAGTACTGGAAGGAATAAGATTTTTAAATATAAGTCATTTACAAATCTGTTTAACTTTCTGGCACCAGATGATTTAAAGAAAAATGTTCCTCTTTAACCCCTTACTGACCACGGTAAATATACGTCCTGGTTTGGCGCGACTTCCCGCACCAGGACGTACATTTACGTCCTGTGTATGACCGCGAGCATCGGAACGGTGCTTATGTCATACACGGCATGTTCCAGCTGCTAGTAGCAGCCGGGGACCCGCTGGTAATGGCCGACATCCGCGATCGCGCGGATGTCCGCCATATACCCCTCAGATGCCGTGATCAATACAGATCACAGAATCTGCGGCAGTGCGGCACTTTGGATGATCATCCAGCATGGCGGCCAGAGGTCCCCTCACCTGGCTCCGGCCGTCTCCCGGGGTCTTCTGCTCTGGTCTGAGATCGAGCAGACCAGAGCAGAAGATCTCCGATAATACTGAGCAGTGCTGTGTCCTATGCATAACACTGAACAGTATTAGCAATGAAACGATTGCTATAGATAGTCCCCTATGGGGACATAAAAAGTGTAAAAAAAAAGTTGAAAAATGTAAAAATAAAAAGTAAAAAAAAGTGAAAAATCCCCTCCCCCAATAAAAATGAAAATTGTCAGTTTTTCCCATTTTACCCCCAAAAAGCGTAAACATTTTTTTTATAAACATATTTGGTATCGTCGCGTGCGTAAATGTCAATACTATCAAAATATAATGTTAGTTATCCCGTACGGTGAATGGCGTAAGCGTAAAAAATAAAAAAAATCCAAAAATGCAGCTTTTTTTGTCACATTTTATTGAAATTTTTTTTATAAAAAATGATCTAAAAGTTTTATATATGCAAATATGGTATTGATAAAAAGTACAGACGACGGCGCAAAAAATGAGCCCTCATACCGCCCTATACACAGAAAAATTAAAAAGTTATAGGTGGTCAAAATTGGGCGATTTTAGATGACTGATTTTGTACAAAAAGTTTTAGATTTTTTTTAAGCGGTACAAAAATATAAAAGTATCTAACCATGGGTATCATTTTAATCCTATTGGCCCACAGAATAAAGAACACATATCATTTTTACCATAGATTGTACAGTGTGGAAACGAAACCCTGCAAAATGTGCAAAATTTGGGTTCTCGTTTAAATTTTCTCCCTAAAAAAAATGTTTTTTTTTTGGGATCGACGTACATTTTATGGTAAAATGAGAGGTTCCATTACAAAGTACAATTGGTCACCCAAAAAACAAGCCCTTATATGGGTCTGTAGATGGAAATATAAAAGAGTTATGGATTTTAGAAGGCAAGGAGGAAAAAAACTAAAACGCAAAAATAAAATTGGCCTGGTCCTTAAAGGGGTACTCCGCCCCTAGACATCTTATCCCCTATCCAAAGGATAGGGGAAAAGATGTCAGATCGTCGGGGTCCCGCTGCTGGGGACCCCGGGGATCGGTGCTGCGGCACCGCGCTATCATTACTGCGCAGAGCGAGATCGCTCTGCACGTAATGACGGGCAATACAGGGGCCGGAGCATCGTTACGTCACAGCCCCTCCCCTCATGACGTCTCGGCCCGCCCTCTTCAATACAAGTCTATGGGAGGAGGCGTGGCGGTCGTCACGCCCCCTGCCATAGAATTGCATTAAGGGGACGGGCCGTGGTGTCATGAGGGGTGGAGCCATGACGTCATGCTGCTCCGTCCCCTGTATCGCCCGTCATTACGCACAGAGTGAACTCGCTCTGCGCAGTAATGATAGCGGGGTGCTGCAGCACCTATCCCCGGGGTCCCCAGCAGCGGGACCGCGGCGATCTAACATCTTATACCCTATCCTTTGAATAGGGGATAAGATGCCAGGGGCGGAGTACCCCTTTAAGGTGAAAATGGGCTTGGTCCTTAAGGGGTTAAAGTGGAACCCTTGCCTGCCCCCTTACACTCTTATATAGTAATGCCAACCTCGGTGCCAGTAGTTTCTATCAGTGTGGTGATGATTCGCTTCATCGCGTCGTTCACTTGAGGCGACAATTGTTATTTTTTTTCTGCTAATGACTTGATTTATGGAATTTTCCAGATTTGAGGTTGGAGAAGATCCAGATTTTGGACATGAGACATTTCACTGCTGATCTCCCCTGTTATGTCAGGAGACGTCTGTACAGAGGAATCAATCCGATCACGGTCAGGAGAGGAGGGGGACGTGTCCGCTGCATCGCCCCCAAGATGAAGAGGATGGAGATCCTTGCCCTGGTCCTCTGCCCGCACCTGCTGTCAGCGTCCCCCATAGAGCGGGCACCATCACCTCCAGCTCAGCTGGTCAATGTGTCCAGGAATGAGTCCAGTGAGTCCCGGCTGAAGATCTTCTCCATGGAATATCATCACGTGCAGATGCCCCTGGAGATCACCCTCTGTATTATGTTGGCATCACTCGCTAAGATCGGTAAGAGGCGGCAGTACCCTGTGTTTAACCAGAGACGATGCCCATAGACGTCCAAAGGGGCAAGGAGGAGCGGGAACGATAATGTGACCACTGAGCTGCATGTTTTCTCCAGGGAAGAGGGTTGTCTACCTGGCCGGTATTAACCTATATCAGTGGTTCCCAACGAGAGCGCCTCCAGCTGTTGCAAAACTGCAACCCCCAGCATGCCCGGACAGCCGTTGGCTGTCCGGGCATGCTGGGAGTTGTAGTTTTGCAACAGCTGGAGGCACCCCTGGTTGGAAAACACTGATCTATACTATATACTACTATATTGTCCAACATGCTGGGAGTTTTAGTTTTGCAACAGCTGGAGGCACCCCTGGTTGGGAAACACTGACCTATACTATATACTACTATATTGTCCAACATGCTGGGAGTTGTAGTTTTGTAACAGCTGGAGGCGCCCCTGGTTGGAAAACACTGGCCTATACTATATACTACTATATAGTCCAACATGCTGGGAGTTGTAGTTTTGCAACAGCTAGAGGCACCCCTGGTTGGGAAACACTGACCTATACTATATACTACTATATAGTCCAACATGCTGGGAGTTGTAGTTTTGCAACAGCTGGAGTCACCCCTGGTTGGAAAACACTGACTTATACTATATACTACTATATAGTCCAACATGCTGGGAGTTGTAGTTTTGCAACAGCTGGAGGCACCCCTGGTTGGAAAACACTGATCTATACTATATACTACTATATAGTCCAACATGTTGGGAGTTGTAGTTTTGCAACAGCTGGAGGCACCCCTGGTTGGAAAACACTGATCTATACTATGTACTACTATATAGTCCAACATGCTGGGAGTTGTAGTTTTGCAACAGCTGGAGTCACCCCTGGTTGGGAAACACTGACCTATACTATATACAACTATATAGTCCAACATGCTGAGAGTTGTAGTTTTGCAACAGCTGGAGGCACCCCTGGTTGGGAAACACTGACCTATACTATATACTACTATATAGTCCAACATGCCGGGAGTTGTAGTTTTGCAACAGCTGGAGGCACCCCTGGTTGGAAAACACTGACTTATACTATATACTACTATATAGTCCAACATGCTGGGAATTGTAGTTTTGCAACAGCTGGAGGCACCCTGGTTGGGAAACACTGATCTATACTATATACTACTATATAGTCCAACATGCTGGGAGTTGTAGTTTTGCAACAGCTGGAGGCACCCCTGGTTGGAAAACACTGATCTATACTATATACTACTATATAGTCCAACATGCTGGGAGTTGTAGTTTTGCAACAGCTGGAGGCACCCCTGGTTGGAAAACACTGATCCATACTATATACTACTATATAGTCCAACATGCTGGGAGTTGTAGTTTTGCAACAGCTGGAGGCACCCCTGGTTGGAAAACACTGATCTATACTATATACTACTATATAGTCCAACATGCTGGGAGTTGTAGTTTTGCAACAGCTGGAGGCACCCCTGGTTGGAAAACACTGATCCATACTATATACTACTATATAGTCCAACATGCTGGGAGTTGTAGTTTTGCAACAGCTGGAGGCACCCTGGTTGGAAAACACTGACTTATACTATATACTACTATATAGACCAACATGCTGGGAGTTGTAGTTTTGTAACAGCTGGAGGCACCCCTGGTGGGGAAATTCTGACCTATACTATATAGTGCAAAATGCTGGGAGTTGTAGTTTTGCAACAGCTGGGGGCACCTCTGGTTGGGAAACACTGACCTATACTATATACTACGATATAGTCCAACATGCTGGGAGTTGTAGTTTTGCAACAGCTGGAGTCACCCCTGGTTGGAAAACACTGATCTATACTATATACTACTATATAGTCCAACATGCTGGGAGTTGTAGTTTTGCAACAGCTGGAGGCACCCCTGGTTGGGAAACACAGACATATACTACTATATAGTCCAACATGCTGGGAGTTGTAGTTTTGCAACAGCTGGAGGCACCCCTGGTTGGAAAACACTGACCTATACTATATACTACTATATTGTCCAACATGCTGGGAGTTGTAGTTTTCGTTCGGGGCAGCTCCTGAGCCACAGGCTGTATCAGTAGTTAGTAACTAACTGTATCAGGGCATGCTGGGAGTTGTAGTTAGTTAGTCCTGAATTTAATTTTAAAAAAAGCGATCAATAAGTCCTATCAAAACAAAAATGGTCCTGATATAAAACTACAGATCGGGGAGCAAAAAATGATCCTCAGACATCCCCGTATAAGGAGAAATAAAATAATTATAGGGGTCAGAATAGGACAAAATCTCCCCCACATGTGTATCCTGTGATGTCACGCATATATAATTAATTATGCAAATTAGCATGGCCGGTATTTTTTAGCAAGAGAGGTGGCAGAATGAAATGACTTTCTCTATTTCTGCAGGTTTCCATTTTTCCCCCCGGATCCGCGCGGTGGTCCCGGAGAGCTGCATACTCATCATTCTGGGCCTGGTAATGGGTGGGATCATATACGTTGCGAATAACCAGGCCCCGGTGATGAACAGCGATGTCTTCTTCCTCTACCTCCTCCCCCCCATTGTCCTGGACGCCGGTTACTTCCTCCCCATTCGGCCTTTCTTTGAGAACCTGGGCCCCATCCTGTGGTACGCCGTCCTGGGGACCCTCTGGAACATCTTTGGGATCGGACTGTCTCTGTACGGGATCTGCCAGGCGTTCGGACTCACGGACATCTCACTGCTGCACAATCTGTGGTTCGGGAGCCTGATCGCCGCCGTGGATCCTGTCGCGGTTTTGTCGGTGTTTGAGGAGATTCACGTGAATGAGAAACTTTATATCTTGGTGTTTGGAGAATCTCTGCTCAATGATGCGGTAACTGTGGTGAGTTCACAACTGTGGGGGTCAACCATGGGAACCAGCATTATGGGGGGCACAGCAGTTTAACCCCTTAAAGGGGTTCTCTGCTGCTCAGCGTTTGGAACAAACTGTTCGGAGCGCTGAAGCCAGAACATAGCCCCGCCCCTCATTGCCCCGCCCCCTCATATGTCATGCCCCACCCCCTCAATGCAAGTCTATGGGAGGGGGCGTGACGGCTGTCACGCCCCCTCCCATAGACTTGCATTGAGGGGACGGGGCATCATTAGGAGGCGGGGCTATGACATCACGCGCTCCCGGCGCCAACTCCAGCGTTTGGAACAGTTTGTTCCAAATGCTGAGCAGCGGATAACCCCTTTAAGGACGCAGGGTTTTCTCATTTTCGTTTTTTCCTCATCACCTCCTAAAAATCATAACGCTTAAAATTTTGCACCTACAGACCCATATGAAGGCTTTTTTTTTTTTTTGCGCCACAAATTATACTTTAATCATTTCACCACAAAATTTACGGCGAAACCAGAAAAAAAAGGTTTTATAGGTACCATTTTTGTTTTGATGGGACTTTTTTTTTTACCGCTTTTTAAACATTTTTAGGGTATAAAAAGTGACCAAAAATACGTAATTTTGGACTTTGGAATTTTTTTAAGTGTACGCCATTGACCGTGCGGTTTAATTAACATTATATTTTTATAGTCCGGACATTTACCACATCTGTTTATTTTTAATTATTTATTTATTTATTTTTTATGGGAAAAAGAGGGTGATTCAAACATTTTATTATTGAAGGGGTTAAATGACATGTATTAAGTTTTTATTTTACTTATTTTTTTTTTTTTTTAAGTCCCCATAGGGGACTATGACATGCAATCTTTGGATTGCATACACTGTTCAATGCTGTGCCATAGCATAGCATTGATCAGTGTTATCGGGGCTCTGCTGCTCCAGCCTGGATCCCAGGCATGGAGCAGCAGAGTGATGATCGGATGGTGGGAAGCAAGGTAAGAAGCCTCCCGTTTTCCTCTCAGCTGTTTTGGACGTCGCGATTTCACCGCGGTGGTCCCGAACAGCCCACTGAGCTAACCGGCAACATTTTTCTCCCGTTTTGGATGCCGCAATCAACTTTGATCGCGGCGTCTAAAGGGTTAATACCGGACATCAGCACAATCGGCGATGTCTGGTAATGGCCGCGGATCTTGGTTGCTGATAGCAACCGGGACATGCTGGGTATGAAGCGCGCTCAGCCCCTGAGAGCGCTTCACATATCGGGAGCCGGCGCAGGATATAAATCTGTCGTTAAGGGGTTAAAGGGGTACTCTGCCCCTAAAGATAGGGGATAAGATGTCTAATCACTCAGGGTATGGCTGCTGCGAACCCCCCCCCCCCCCCCCGCGATCTCTGGGACGGCACCCCTGAGTTCTGAACATTTGGATAGGGGATAAGATGTCTAGGGGCGGAGTACCCCTTTAAATATCTTTATTGAACCATCACTTGAAGATCAATGCATAAACTACATTGTATCAGGTCACAGAACCCTTGCGTCTTCCCTGTTGGGCCAAGTTCATATTAGATTAGTGTATATAGAGGGGCCCTTGTTCAGTGTTATTCTCCTCTGACATAACTCATTCTTGGAGCTGAACGCTTGAAACACTTTATCCTCACAGCATGGAATGGAACAGGACAGTAAATTGCTTGTAGCAGATTCTATATTTACCAGGATTCCATCTAGAAGTAACACTTTGGATTTGGCGTAGCTATGTCCTGCCAGACCTAGACAGGTTTTACTGATAATAATTATATAATAATTATTTATGTAGCGCACACTGATTCTGCAGCGCTGTACACTTAGATTGTTAACCCCAGCAGGGACAGAGACCAATCTAAATTCACGGACTGGGAAGGGGCGTTACCCAGCAGGCGTGACATCATCTGAATCCCTGCTGGGGAAAACGTCCGCCCTCTCTCTGCTTTACTGCTCTGAACGCGCAGTCTAGAGCAGTTCAGTGTGTGATGGACTGTGATTGGCTGAGATCGCACACACACACACACACACACATCCCTAATCTTAATGCACTGAACTCTACAATGTGCTCAGATCTGCCCAGCAGCTCAGTATTTAGTACTAGGCACTCATCATGACTCTACAGCAGTCTTTCCCAAACAGGGTGACTCCAGCTGTTGCAAAACTACAACTCCCAGCATGCCTGGACAGCCTTTGGCTGTCCAGGCATGCTGGGAGTTGTAGTTTTGCAACAGGTAGGGGCACCCTGTTTGGGAAACCCTGCTTTGCAGTCTAGTCTAGCAGGACCAGAAGTAGGGACCCCTGGTGGCCAAACTTTTAGAGGTTAATTTAACACATATCGTTTTATTATTTTTAATATAGATATATTTAAAAAATATTCAGACCTAGACTTGGGCTTTAATCTTAAAGCGTTTTTTTTTTTTTTTTTTCTAAACAACCGGTTCCAGAAAGTTATACAGATTTGTAAATTACTTCTCTATAAAAATCTTAATCCTTCCAGTACTTATCAGCTGCTGTATACTACAGAGGGAGTTGTGTAGTTCTTTCCAGTCTGACCACAGTGCTCTCTGCTGACACCTCCTGTCCGTGTCAGGAACTGTCCAGAGCAGGAGAGGTTTTGCTGTGTGGAGTGGTTCCTACTCTGGACAGTTCCTGACACGGCCTGAGATGTCAGCAGAGAGCACTGTGGTCAGACAGAAAAGAACTACACAACTTCTTCTGGAGCATACAGCAGCTGATAAGTACAGGAAGGATTGAGATTTTAAAATAGAAGTTTTTTACAAATCCGGATAACTTTCTGGCACCAGTTGATTTAAAAAAAATAAAAAATAAAGATGTTTTCCACCAAAGTACCCCTTTAAGGAAATCTTTTTAGCACGATGGATCGTTCTTGTTGTTCTTATTTCTTTTACGTTTTTTCCTCAGGTTCTCTATAAACTCTTTAAAGCCTTTGATGGAATGGTGGAGATTCTGCCGGTGGACATCTTGGTTGGAATCGTCACCATTTTTGTCGTTGCCATCGGTGGGATTCTGGTTGGCCTGATATTTGGCTTAATGGCGGCATTTACGACGCGGTTTACGGAGCACATCCGGGTCATCGAGCCGCTGTTCGTCTTCCTGTACAGCTATCTGGCCTACCTGACGGCAGAAATCTTCCATCTGTCTGGGATCATGGCGTAAGTATGGCGCCGAGTTGGACTTTTGCACCGTCTTGCCACTTTGTTGCTTTCGTCTTCTATGGGATGTGACCGCAGAAGTTCACGTACGGGGTTAACCCGTGCTCTCCTGCAACATTACAACAATGCACTGAATGTAAGTGGTAACAATGTTGCATGATGGCGCTAGACGCTTCTCCTCATATTAACTATGATCTTAATAGTGTTGCGCACGAATATTCGTCATGCTAATTTTTATCACGAATCTCTTGCGAATATTATGAATATAATGCTGTATATTTATATATTTGTAATGACGAATATTTGCTTTTTTTTGTTGTTTTTTTGACAAGCAAATTTTTATGCAAATTTATGCAAAAAAAAAGTGATCGAACATGGTGAATATGTGAATTCGCGAATAATCGTCAATATATTCGCGAATTCGACTATGGCCCCTGCTGCTCATCACTAGCTAGTGTTGAGCACGAATATTCGTAATGCAAATTTTTATCGGGAATATGAGAACGTCTCGATTTTGGGAATATTTTTAACCCCTTAAGGACGCAGCCCATTTGGGCCTTAAGGACGCAGACAATTTTATTTTTACGTTTTCGATTTTTCCTCCTCGCCTTCAAAAAATCATAACTCTTTTATATTTTCATCCACAGACTAGTATGAGGACTTGTTTTTTGTGCGACCAGTTGTCCGTTGTAATGACATCACTCACTTTACCATAAAATGTGTGGCGCAACCAAAAAAAATACTATTTGTGTGGGGAAATTAAAAAGAAAACCGAAATTTTGCTAATTTTGGAAGGTTTCGTTTTCACGCCGTACAATTTACGGTAAAAATAACATGTATTTTTTTATTCTTTGGGTCAATACGATTAAAATGATACCCATGATAACATAGTTTTCTATTACTGTTGCTCTTAAAAAAAAATGACAAACTTTTTAACAAAATTAGTACGTTTAAAATCCCCCGATTTTGAAGACCTATAACTTTTTCATTTTTCCGTATAAGCGGCGGAATGAGGACACATTTTTTGCGCCATGATCTGTACTTTTTATTGATACCATATTTACTTATATAAATCTTTTAATACCTTTTTTTTTTTTTTTGGAATAAAATGTTATAAAAAAGCTGCTATTTTGGACTTTTTTTTTTACGTTCACGCCGTTCACCGTACGGTATCATTAACATTTTATTTTAATAGTTCAGATATTTACGCACACGGCGATACCAAATATGTATATAAAATATTTTTTTAACACTTTTTGGGGGTGAAATAGGGAAAATGGAACAATTTACAATTTTATTGGGGGAGAGGGTTTTTCACATTTTTTTTACTTTTACTTTTATTTTTACACTTTAATAGTCCCCGTGCAGGATGATCGGATCGCTGCGGCAGCGCTGCGGGAGATGCGATCATCCATTTAAGTGACCGGGATGCTGCAGATGCCGTGATCTGTATTGATCACGGCATCTGAGGGGTTAATGGCGGACATCCGTGGGATCGCGGGTGTCCGCCATTACCGGCGGGTCCCTGGCTGCTCCAATGCCCGCGGTTATGCTTTGGACGTAAATGTGCGTCCTGTTGCGTTAAGTACCACCTCGCCAGGACGTACATTTACGTCCTTCGTCGTTAATGGGGTTAATATAGTGCTATATATTTGTAATGACGAATATTATTTTTTGGGGGTTTTTTTCACATGCAAATTTTTATGTAAATTTTCCATGCAAATTTTTGCCTGAGAAAAAAAAGGTGAACGAACATGGCGAATATGCAAATTACGTGAACATAGGACGAATATTTGTCAATATATTTGCGAAATATCGCAAATTCGAATATGGCCCCAGCTGCTGATCACTAGCTCGTGTTGAGCAGGAATATTGGTAATGTAAATTTTTATCGCGAATATCGCCACTTCGCGATTTCACGAATATTTAGAATATAGTGCTATATATTCGTAATGAGGAATATTCATTTTTTGTTTTGTTTTTTGGTCGGTTTTTTCACATGGGAATTTTTAATGCGAAATTTCCATGCAAATTTTCACATGGAAAAAAAAGAGTTGATCGAACATGGCGAATATGCAAATTACGCGAACATAGGACGAATATTCGTCAATATATTTGTGAAATATCGAGAATTTGAATATGGCCCCTGGTGCTCATCACTAGATCTTAGTACTAAGACTGAAGTATTGAGTAATGTGGAGTAACAAGTAACTCCCCAGCACACATCCCACAGCTTTATGCACTGAACTATACAGCATGCTCAGATCTGCCCAGCAGCTCAATATTTAGTACTATGCACTCATCATGACTCTACAGCAGCGTTTCCCAACCAGTGTGCCTCCAGCTGTTGCAAAACTACAACTCCAAGCATGCCTGGACAGCCGTTGGCTGTCCAGGCATGCTGGGAGTTGTAGTTTTGCAACAGGTAGAGTCAGGCAGGACCAGAAGGAGGACCCCTGGTGGCCAAACTTTTAGAAGCTAATTTAAAGGGGTTATCCAGGGATAAACTTTTTTTTCTATATCAACTGGCTCCAGAAAGTATAACAGATTTGTAAATTACTTCTATTAAAAAATCTTAATCATTTCAGTACTTATGAGCTGCTGAAGTTAAGTTGTTCTTTTCTAAGTGCTCTCTGATGACACCTGTCCGGGGAACTGTCCAGAGTAGAAGCAAATCCCCATAGCAAACCTCTTCTACTCTTTGCAGTTCCCGAGACAAGCAGAGATGTCAGCAGAGAGCACTGTTGCCAGACAGAAAAAACAACTACACTTCAGCAGCTTATAATTATTGGAAGGATTAAGATTTTATAATAGAAGTAATTTACAAATCTGTTTAACTTTCTGGAGCCAGTTGATATATATATATATTTAAACAGGTTTTTTTCTGGAATACCCCTTTAACACATAAAGTTATATTAGAGGTTTATTTAATACTTAGACTGAAGTATTGAGTAATGTGGAGTAACAAGCAACCCCCAGCACACATCCCTCAGCTTTATGCACTGAACTCTACAGCGTGCTCAGATCTGCCCAGCAGCTCAATATTTAGTGTGGCGTAACAAGTAACCCCCTCCTCCCCGGGTACCGGCAGGATCATCACGTGCTCGGTCAGTATGAGGCGTTACGTGGAGGCCAACATCTCGCAGAAGTCGTACACCACGGTGAAGTACTTCATGAAGATGTGGAGCAGCGTCAGCGAGACTCTCATCTTCTTCTTCCTCGGATTCTACACGGTGGAGAGTAACCACGAGTGGAACTGGCCCTTCACCCTCCTCACCATCGTCTTCTGCCTGTTCTGGAGAGTGTCAGGTAAGTCATATATACATGGTCAGGGCTGTCAGTCCCATAATAGGAGCCAGTGGTGTGACTGTATTTATTATAGGGGTTGTAGTCCTGAATCAGGACTACAATCCCTATAATAAATACAGTCATCAGGACTACAACCCCTATAATAAATACAATCATCAGGACTACAACCCCTATAATAAATACAGTCATCAGCACTACAACCCCTATAATCAATACAATCATCAGGACTACAACCCCTATAATAAATACAGTCATCAGGACTACAACCCCTATAATAAATACAATCATCAGGACTACAACCCCTATAATAAATACAGTCATCAGCACTACAACCCCTATAATCAATACAATCATCAGGACTACAACCCTTATAATAAATACAGTCATCAGGACTCCTGATGATTGTATTGATTATAGGGGTTGTAGTCCTGATGATTGTATTTATTATAGGGGTTGTAGTTCTGATGACTGTATTTATTATAGAGGTTGTAGTCCTGATGATTGTGTTTATTATAGGGGTTGTAGTTCTGATGACTGTATTTATTATAGAGGTTGTAGTCCTGATGACTGTATTTATTATAGGGGTTGTAGTCCTGATGATTATATTTATTATAGGGGTTGTAGTCCTGATGATTATATTTATTATAGGGGTTGTAGTCCTGATGATTATATTTATTATAGGGGTTGTATTCCTGATGACTGTATTTATTATAGGGGTTGTAGCCCTGATGACTGTATTTATTATAGGGGTTGTAGTCCTGATGATTATATTTATTATAGAGGTTGTAGTCCTGATGATTGTGTTTATTATAGGGGTTGTAGTCCTGATGACTGTGTTTATTATAGGGGTTGTAGTTCTGATGACTGTATTTATTATAGAGGTTGTAGTCCTGATGACTGTATTTATTATAGGGGTTGTAGTCCTGATGATTATATTTATTATAGGGGTTGTATTCCTGATGACTGTATTTATTATAGGGGTTGTAGCCCTGATGACTGTATTTATTATAGGGGTTGTAGTCCTGATGATTATATTTATTATAGAGGTTGTAGTCCTGATGATTGTGTTTATTATAGGGGTTGTAGTCCTGATGACTGTATTTATTATAGAGGTTGTAGTCCTGATGATTGTGTTTATTATAGGGGTTGTAGTCCTGACAAACATTTTGAACACATTTTGCCTGAACGTCGTCTCCAGGAAGGATCAGTTCACTATCTCCTATGGAGGTCTCCGCGGGGCCATCTGCTTCTCCTTGGTGTTTCTTCTTCCCGACATAAAACCAAAGCGTCTGTTTATTGCGGCCACCAGCGCGGTCATCCTCTTCACGGTCTTTGTTCAGGTCAGTCCATTTATTAGATATAAGGCATATGACAATGATCCTCCAGGGGGAGCTATGCCTAATTCAAAATGATGTTATATGGCCCCTCCCCTGAGGAGCTGACATGTTGTTCTTTTTCTGAGTCTGCAGTATTATTGGATGTAAGCGTCTGTACAACACTCCTACTGCAGAAGACACTATGTGGGAGATTAATCAAAACCCGTCCAGAGGAAAAGCTGCTGAGCTGCCCATAGCAACCAATCAGATCGCTGCTTTCATTTTGCAGAGGTCTTTTCAAAAATAAAAGAAGGGATTGGATTGGTTGCTATGGGCAACGCAGCAACTTTTCCACTGATCTCATTTCTCACAGGGAATGACCATCCGGCCCCTGGTGGAGCTTCTGGAAGTGAAGAAACGGAACAAATCGGCCTCCACAGTGAGTGAGCAGATCCACATCCGGGTAAGTGACGCTGTTCATACATTAACAATCTCCGCACAGTATCAAGTCTCTCTGAAGCCCCATAATGTTATAGTCTCTATTATAGTCACATCCAGAGCTGCGTTCACAGTTCTTCTGTTTTCCCGCTAACTCTTAGGCTGTTGGGCGTTATGTCTCTCTGCTGCCCCCTCTCTGCTGGTGGCTGAATAGAACAGTGTTTCCCAACCAGGGTGCTTCCAGCTGTTGCAAAACTACAACTTCCAGCATGCCCGGACATGTGGACACTTGTAGATTTGCAACAGCTGGAGGCACACTGGAAGAGACCTTTCTGTGATTTGGCTACTTTTTGTTTTAAAAGCCAAAATTAAACTGTAGTAAAGTAGCACAACAGTAAACAGCAGACAATGCCGTGTAGCTCTATCCTTATACTGCGTCATGTCCGCAGCTGATGGATCACCTGACCGCAGGCATGGAGGACGTGTGCGGCCACGGGGGCCAGATGTACTGGAAAGACAAGTAAGAGCATAATACACAGAATAATATAATACAACATAACACTACATAATATAATACAACATAACACAATACATTACACTATAACACAGCATAATATAGTACAACATAACACAATACACTATAACACAGCATAATATAATATAATACAACATAACACATTACACTATAACACAACATAATATAATACAACATAACACTACATAATATAATACAACATAACACAATACACTATAACACAGCATAATATAATATAATACAACATAACACATTACACTATAACACAACATAATATAATACAACATAACACTACATAATATAATACAACATAACACAATACACTATAACACAGCATAATATAATATAATACAACATAACACAATACACTATAACACAGCATAATATAATACAACATAACACATTACACTATAACACAACATAATATAATACAACATAACACTACATAATATAATACAACATAACACAATACACTATAACACAGCATAATATAATATAATACAACATAACACAATACACTATAACACAGCATAATATAATATAATACAACATAACACATTACACTATAACACAACATAATATAATACAACATAACACTACATAATATAATACAACATAACACAATACACTATAACACAGCATAATATAATATAATACAACATAACACATTACACTATAACACAACATAATATAATACAACATAACACTACATAATATAATACAACATAACACAATACACTATAACACAGCATAATATAATACAACATAACACAATACACTATAACACAGCATAATATAATACAACATAACACATTACACTATAACACAACATAATATAATACAACATAACACTACATAATATAATACAACATAACACAATACACTATAACACAGCATAATATAATACAACATAACACATTACACTATAACACAGCATAATATAATATAATACAACATAACACAATACACTATAACACAACATAATATAATACAACATAACACTACATAATATAATACAACATAACACAATACACTATAACACAGCATAATATAATACAACATAACACATTACACTATAACACAACATAATATAATACAACATAACACATTACACTATAACACAGCATAATATAATATAATACAACATAACACATTACACTATAACACAGCATAATATAATACAACATAACACATTACATTACACTATAACACAACATAATATAATAAAACATAACACAATACACTATAACACAGCATAATATAATACAACATAACACAATACACTATAACACAGCATAATATAATATAATACAACATAACACATTACACTGTAACAGAGCATAATATAATATAATACAACATAACACATTACACTATAACACAACATAATATAATACAACATAACACTACATAATATAATACAACATAACACAATACACTATAACACAGCATAATATAATACAACATAACACAATACACTATAACACAGCATAATATAATACAACATAACACAATACACTATAACACTACATAATATAATACAACATAACACATTACACTATAACACAGCATAATATAATACAACATAACACAATACACTATAACACAGCATAATATAATACAACATAACACAATACACTATAACACAACATAATATAATAAAACATAACACAATACATTACACTATAACACAACATAATATAATAAAACATAACACAATACACTATAACACAACATAATATAATACAACATAACACAATACACTATAACACAACATAATATAATACAACATAACACAATACACTATAACACAGCATAATATAATACAACATAACACATTACACTATAACACAGCATAATATAATACAACATAACACAACATAACACAATACACTATAACACAGCATAATATAATACAACATAACACAATACACTACACTATAACACAACATAATATAATACAACATAACACAATACACTACAATACAACACAACATAATATAATACAACATGACACATTACACTATAACACAGCATATTATAATACAACATAACACAATACATTACACTGTAACACAACATAATATAATACAACATAACACACTACATTACACTATAACACAACATAATATAATACAACATAACACACTACACTATAACACAACATAATATAATACAACATAACACAATACACTATAACACAGCATAATATAATATAACATAACATAACACATTACACTATAACACAACATAATATAATATAACATAACACAATACACTACACTATAACACAACATAATATAATACAACATAACACATTACACTATAACACAACATAATATAATACAACATAACACAATACACTATAACACAGCATAATATAATATAACATAACATAACACAATACACTATAACACAGCATAATATAATACAACATAACACTACATAATATAATACAACATAACACATTACACTATAACACAGCATAATATAATACAACATAACACTACATAATATAATACAACATAACACAATACACTATAACACAGCATAATATAATACAACATAACACATTACATTACACTATAACACCACATAATATAATACAACATAACACAATACACTACACTATAACACAACATATAATACAACATAAACACAACATATAATATAACATAACACAATACACTACAGTATAACACAGCATATAACATAATACAACATAATAGATAAAAAAACACAATGTAATATAATCCAATACAAAATAACACAATACAACATACTCTGTGACACAGAGGAATATAATACATGATAACACTAAACACATATATACATACATACAATACAATATACAGTATAATCCAACACAATAAAACACAATATACTGGGATGCACCATATTTTAATACATCATAACAAAATACAATATAGTATAACCTAAAGTAACAAAATAAAATACAACATAACACATCATAACACAATACAATACACTCTGTGACACATCATTTCAAAATGCACCATAACACACTACAGCATAACCCAGCATAATATTATACAACATAATACATCATCAGTTATACAATGTAGTATAATCCAGTACAATATACTAACAACATACACAGTGACACAACATAGTATGAGACATTGACACAATACAATATCGTATAATAATAACACAAAAGTCTATACATACACGATATAATAAAACAAAATACATAACACTATGACAGACATTTATCAAGCGATTTAGTTACATTTTTTTTTACTAAAAATGTCGCACAAATGTCGCACCTGCGACTACGTGATCTTTTGTGCGACATTTTGACTGGAAAGCGAGAAAAGCAATGTTTCCAAAACTTAACTATGTAGTAATAATTTTAAAATGGACTCCGGGTAGTCAGGTATTTATTAACTGCGACAGTCGCAACTGCGCAAAAAAAGTCGCAACAGGGTTAAAAATTGACTAAATTTACTCCGGCTCAAACATGGAGCAGAAAAAGCTAAAACCAAAGTAAAATAGGAAAAATTATCAACAGGCTGAAAGCAGATGATAAATAAGTCATAAGCAAAAAAAAGTAAGGAAAAAATTACTAAAATAAGGAATAATAAGCAAAGATTGATAAATGTCCCTCAATATTCTATAACAGTACAAAATAACAAAATCATAACATCATGTACTGATCCTGTATTGATCCTATACTGATCCTATACTGATCCTGTATTTATCCTATACTGATCCTATATTTATCCTATACTGATCCTATATTTATCCTATACTGATCCTATATTTATCCTATATTGATCCTGTATTTATCCTATACTGATCCTATATTTATCCTATACTGATCCTATATTTATCCTATATTGATCCTGTATTTATCCTATACTGATCCTGTATTTATCCTATACTGATCCTGTATTTATCCTATACTGATCCTATATTTATCCTATACTGATCCTATATTTATCCTATACTGATCCTATATTTATCCTATACTGATCCTGTATTTATCCTATATTGATCCTGTATTTATCCTATACTGATCCTATATTTATCCTATACTGATCCTATATTTATCCTATATTGATCCTGTATTTATCCTATACTGATCCTGTATTTATCCTATACTGATCCTATATTTATCCTATACTGATCCTATATTTATCCTATACTGATCCTATATTTATCCTATATTGATCCTGTATTTATCCTATACTGATCCTATATTTATCCTATACTGATCCTGTATTGATCCTATATTGATCCTGTATTTATCCTATACTGATCCTATATTTATCCTATACTGATCCTGTATTTATCCTATACTGATCCTATATTGATCCTATATTGATCCTGTATTTATCCTATACTGATCCTATATTTATCCTATACTGATCCTGTATTTATCCTATACTGATCCTGTATTTATCCTATACTGATCCTATATTTATCCTATACTGATCCTATATTTATCCTATACTGATCCTATATTTATCCTATACTGATCCTATATTTATCCTATATTGATCCTGTATTTATCCTATACTGATCCTGTATTTATCCTATACTGATCCTATATTTATCCTATACTGATCCTATATTTATCCTATACTGATCCTATATTTATCCTATATTGATCCTGTATTTATCCTATACTGATCCTATATTTATCCTATACTGATCCTATATTTATCCTATATTGATCATGTATTTATCCTATACTGATCTTATATTTATCCTATACTGATCCTATATTGATCCTGTATTTATCCTATACTGATCCTATACTGATCCTATATTTATCCTATACTGATCCAATATTGATCCTGTATTTATCCTTTACTGATCCTATATTGATCCTATACTGATCCTATATTTATCCTATACTGATCCTATATTGATCCTGTATTTATTCTATACTGATCCTATATTGATCCTGTATTTATCCTATACTGATCCTATATTTATCCTATATTGATCCTATACTGATCCTATATTTATCCTATACTGATCCAATATTGATCCTGTATTTATTCTATACTGATCCTATACTGATCCTATATTTATCTTATACTGATCCTATACTGATCCTATATTTATCCTATACTGATCCTATATTTATCCTATACTGATCCAATATTGATCCTGTATTTATCCTATACTGATCCTATATTTATCCTATACTGATCCTGTATTTATCCTATACTGATCCTATATTGATCCTGTATTTATCCTATACTGATCCTATATTTATCCTATACTGATCCTATATTTATCCTATACTGATCCTATATTGATCCTGTATTTATCCTATACTGATCCTATACTGATCCTATATTTATCCTATACTGATCCTATATTGATCCTATACTGATCCTATATTTATCCTATACTGATCCTATATTTATCCTATACTGATCCTATATTGATCATCTATTGATCTCTCTTCCCAGGTTTGAATACTTTGACAGTCGGTTTCTGAGGAGGATTTTGCTGCGGGATCATCAGCCCAAATCCAGCATCGTCCTCTTGTATGAGAAGCTGGAGAAGAAGCAGGCAATCGAGCTCGCCGAAACCGGGCAGTTGTCTTATATGTCGCCGGCTGCGTCCGCCTGGTGAGTGGTGCCGTAAGGATTCCCGATGATACTTACCTGTGAATCACCCACCTGGTATTGAGTATACACCTGGCATTGAGTATACACCTGGTATTGAGTATACACCTGGTATTGAGTATACACCTGGCATTGAGTATACACCTGGTATTGAGTATACACCTGGTATTGAGTATACACCTGGCATTGAGTATACACCTGGCATTGAGTATACACCTGGTATTGAGTATACACCTGGCATTGATTATACACCTGGTATAGAGTACACACCTGGCATTGAGTATACACCTGGCATTGAGTATACACCTGGTATTGAGTATACACCTGGTATTGAGTATACACCTGGCATTGATTATACACCTGGTATAGAGTACACACCTGGCATTGAGTATACACCTGGCATTGAGTTTACACCTGGTATTGCGTATACACCTGGTATTGAGTATACACCTGGCATTGATTATACACCTGGTATAGAGTACACACCTGGCATTGAGTATACACCTGGCATTGAGTATACACCTGGTATTGAGTATACACCTGGTATTGAGTATACACCTGGCATTGATTATACACCTGGTATAGAGTACACACCTGGCATTGAGTATACACGTGGCATTGAGTTTACACCTGGTATTGAGTATACACCTGGCATTGATTATACACCTGGTATAGAGTACACACCTGGCATTGAGTATACACCTGGCATTGATTATACACCTGCTATAGAGTACACACCTGGCATTGAGTATACACCTGGTATTGAGTATACACCTGGCATTGAGTATACACCTTGCATTGAGTTTACACCTGGTATTGCGTATACACCTGGTATTGAGTATACACCTGGCATTGATTATACACCTGGCATTGAGTATACACCTGGTATTGAGTATACACCTGGTATTGCGTATACACCTGGCATTGAGTATACACCTGGTATTGAGTATACACCTGGCATTGAGTATACACCTGACATTGAGTATACACCTGGCATTGAGTATACACCTGGCAATGATTATACACCTGGCATTGAGTATACACCTGGTATTTAGTATACACCTGGCATTGAGTATACACCTGGCATTGAGTATACACCTGATATTAAGTATACACCTGGCAATGATTATACACCTGGCATTGAGTATACACCTGGTATTAAGTATACACCTGACATTGAGTATACACCTGGTATTGAGTATACACCTGGCATTGAGCATACACCTGGTATTGAGTATACACCTGACATTGAGTATACACCTGGCATTTAGTATACACCTGGTATTGATTATACACCTGGTATTGAGTATACACCTGGTATTGATTATACACCTGGCATTTAGTATACACCAGGTATTGAGTATACACCTGGCATTGATTATACACCTGGCATTGAGTATACACCTGGTATTGCGTATACACCTGGTATTGCGTATACACCTGGTATTGATTATACACCTGATTTTGAGTATACACCTGGCATTGAGTATACACCTGGCATTGAGTATACACCTGGCATTGAGTATACACCTGGTATTAAGTATACACCTGGCAATGATTATACACCTGGCATTGAGTATACACCTGGTATTAAGTATACACCTGGTATTAAGTATACACCTGGTATTGAGTATACACCTGGTATTAAGTTTACACCTGGCATTGAGTATACACCTGACATTGAGTATACACCTGGCATTGAGTATACACTTGGCATTGAGTATACACCTGGTATTGAGTATACACCTGACATTGAGTATACACCTGACATTGAGTATACACCTGACATTGAGTATACACCTGGTATTGAGTATACACCTGATATTGAGTATACACCTGGCATTGAGTATACACCTGGTATTTAGTATACACCTGGTATTGATTATACACCTGGCATTGATTATACACCTGGTATTGAGTATAGACCTGGCATTGATTATACACCTGATATTTAGTATACACCTGGCATTGAGTATACACCTGGTATTAAGTATACACCTGGCATTGAGTATACACCTGGCATTGAGTATACACCTGATATTAAGTATACACCTGACATTGAGTATACACCTGGTATTGAGCATACACCTGGTATTGAGTATACACCTGACATTGAGTATACACCTGGCATTTAGTATACACCTGGTATTGATTATACACCTGGTATTGAGTATACACCTGGTATTGATTATACACCAGGCATTTAGTATACACCAGGTATTTAGTATACACCTGGCATTGATTATACACCTGGCATTGAGTATACACCTGGTATTGCGTATACACCTGGTATTGCGTATACACCTGGTATTGATTATACACCTGATTTTGAGTATACACCTGGCATTGAGTATACACCTGGCATTGAGTATACACCTGGCATTGAGTATACACCTGGTATTAAGTATACACCTGGCAATGATTATACACCTGGCAATGATTATACACCTGGCATTGAGTATACACCTGACATTGAGTATACACCTGGTATTGAGTATACACCTGGTATTACGTTTACACCTGGCATTGAGTATACACCTGACATTGAGTATACACCTGGCATTGAGTATACACTTGGCATTGAGTATACACCTGACATTGAGTATACACCTGACATTGAGTATACACCTGACATTGAGTATACACCTGGTATTGAGTATACACCTGATATTGAGTATACACCTGGCATTGAGTATACACCTGGTATTTAGTATACACCTGGTATTGATTATACACCTGGCATTTAGTATACACCTGGTATTGAGTATACACCTAGCATTGATTATACACCTGGTATTGAGTATACACCTGGTATTGAGTATACACCTGGTATTTAGTATACACCTGGTATTGAGTATACACCTGGCATTGATTATACACCTGATATTTAGTATACACCTGGTATTGAGTATACACCTGGTATTTAGTATACACCTGGTATTGATTATACACCTGGCATTGAGTATACACCTGGTATTGAGTATACACCTGGCATTGAGTATACACCTGGTATTGAGTATACACCTGGCATTGAGTATACACCTGGCATTGAGTATACACCTGCCATTGATTATACACCTGGCATTGAGTATACACCTGGCGTTGATTATACACCTGATATTTAGTATACACCTGGTATTGAGTATACACCTGACATTGAGTATACACCTGGCATTGAGTATACACCTGGCATTGAGTATACACCTGGCATTGAGTATACACCTGGCATTGATTATACACCTGGTATAGTATACACCTGGCATTGATTATACACCTGGCATTGAGTATACACCTGGCATTGATTATACACCTGGCATTGAGTATACACCTGGCATTGAGTACACACCTGGCATTGAGTACACACCTGGTATTGAGTATACACCTGGCATTGAGTATACACCTGGCATTGAGTATACACCTGGCATTGATTATACACCTGGCATTGAGTATACACCTGGCATTGATTATACACCTGGTATTGAGTATAGACCTGGCATTGAGTATAGACCTGGCATTGAGTATAGACCTGGCATTGAGTATACACCTGGTATTGAGTATACACCTGGCACTGAGTATACACCTGGTATTGATTATACGCCTGGTATTGCGTATACACCTGGTATTGAGTATACACCTGGCATTGATTATACACCTGGCATTCAGTATACACCTGGCAATGATTATACACCTGGCATTGAGTATACACCTGGTATTGAGTATACACCTGGCATTGAGTATACACCTGGCATTGAGTATACACCTGACATTGAGTATACACCTGGTATTGAGTATACACCTGGTATTAAGTTTACACCTGGCATTGAGTATACACCTGACATTGAGTATACACCTGGCATTGAGTATACACTTGGCATTGAGTATACACCTGGTATTGAGTTTACACCTGACATTGAGTATACACCTGACATTGAGTATACACCTGGCATTGAGTATACACCTGGTATTGAGTATACACCTGATATTGAGTATACACCTGGAATTGAGTATACACCTGGTATTTAGTATACACCTGGTATTGATTATACACCTAGCATTGATTATACACCTGGTATTGAGTATACACCTGGTATTGAGTATACACCTGGTATTTAGTATACACCTGGTATTGAGTATACACCTGGCATTGATTATACACCTGATATTTAGTATACACCTGGTATTGAGTATACACCTGGTATTTAGTATACACCTGGTATTGATTATACACCTGGCATTGAGTATACACCTGGTATTGAGTATACACCTGGCATTGAGTATACACCTGGCATTGAGTATACACCTGCCATTGATTATACACCTGGCATTGAGTATACACCTGGCGTTGATTATACACCTGATATTTAGTATACACCTGGTATTGAGTATACACCTGACATTGAGTATACACCTAGCATTGAGTATACACCTGGCATTGAGTATACACCTGGCATTGATTATACACCTGGTATAGTATACACCTGGCATTGATTATACACCTGGCATTGAGTATACACCTGGCATTGATTATACACCTGGCATTGAGTATACACCTGGCATTGAGTACACACCTGGCATTGAGTACACACCTGGTATTGAGTATACACCTGGCATTGAGTATACACCTGGCATTGAGTATACACCTGGCATTGATTATACACCTGGCATTGATTATACACCTGGTATTGAGTATAGACCTGGCATTGAGTATAGACCTGGCATTGAGTATAGACCTGGCATTGAGTATACACCTGGTATTGAGTATACACCTGGCACTGAGTATACACCTGGTATTGATTATACGCCTGGTATTGCGTATACACCTGGTATTGAGTATACACCTGGCATTGATTATACACCTGGCATTCAGTATACACCTGGCAATGATTATACACCTGGCATTGAGTATACACCTGGTATTGAGTATACACCTGGCATTGATTATACACCTGGCATTCAGTATACACCTGGCATTGAGTATACACCTGGCATTGATTATACACCTGGTATTGAGTATACACCTGGCATTTAGTATACACCTGGTATTGAGTATACACCTGGCATTGATTATACACCTGGCATTCAGTATACACCTGGCAATGATTATACACCTGGTATTGAGTATACACCTGGCATTGAGTATACACCTGGCATTGAGTATACACCTGGCATTGAGTATACACCTGGTATTGAGTATACACCTGGTATTGAGTATACACCTGGTATTGAGTATACACCTGGTATTGCGTATACACCTGGCATTGAGTATACACCTGGTATTGAGTATACACCTGGCATTGATTATACACCTGGCATTCAGTATACACCTGGCAATGATTATACACCTGGTATTGAGTATACACCTGGCATTGAGTATACACCTGGCATTGATTATACACCTGGTATTGAGTATACACCTGGTATTGAGTATACACCTGGCATTGAGTATACACCTGGTATTGCGTATACACCTGGCATTGAGTATACACCTGGTATTGAGTATACACTTGGCATTGATTATACACCTGGTATTGAGTATACACCTGGTATTGAGTATACACCTGGCATTGAGTATACACCTGGTATTGAGTATACACCTGGCATTGAGTATACACCTGGCATTGAGTATACACCTGGCATTGCGTATACACCTGGTATTGAGTATACACCTGGCATTGATTATACACCTGGTATAGAGTACACACCTGGCATTGAGTATACACCTGGCATTGAGTATACACCTGGTATTGAGTATACACCTGGTATTGAGTATACACCTGGCATTGATTATACACCTGGTATAGAGTACACACCTGGCATTGAGTATACACCTGGCATTGAGTTTACACCTGGTATTGCGTATACACCTGGTATTGAGTATACACCTGGCATTGATTATACACCTGGTATAGA
The DNA here is from genome assembly GCF_029499605.1 of Hyla sarda. NCBI lineage: Eukaryota > Metazoa > Chordata > Amphibia > Anura > Hylidae > Hyla > Hyla sarda. The sequence goes on from NC_079197.1 coordinate 175,540,697, forward strand.
GTACACACCTGGCATTGAGTATACACCTGGCATTGATTATACACCTGGTATAGAGTACACACCTGGCATTGAGTATACACCTGGTATTGAGTATACACCTGGCATTGAGTATACACCTGGCATTGAGTTTACACCTGGTATTGCGTATACACCTGGTATTGAGTATACACCTGGCATTGATTATACACCTGGCATTGAGTATACACCTGGTATTGAGTATACACCTGGTATTGCGTATACACCTGGCATTGAGTATACACCTGGTATTGAGTATACACCTGGCATTGAGTATACACCTGACATTGAGTATACACCTGGCATTGAGTATACACCTGGCATTGAGTATACACCTGGCAATGATTATACACCTGGCATTGAGTATACACCTGGTATTTAGTATACACCTGGCATTGAGTATACACCTGGCATTGAGTATACACCTGACATTGAGTATACACCTGGTATTGAGTATACACCTGGCATTGAGCATACACCTGGTATTGAGTATACACCTGGCATTTAGTATACACCTGGTATTGATTATACACCTGGTATTGAGTATACACCTGGTATTGATTATACACCTGGCATTTAGTATACACCAGGTATTGAGTATACACCTGGCATTGATTATACACCTGGCATTGAGTATACACCTGGTATTGCGTATACACCTGGTATTGCGTATACACCTGGTATTGCGTATACACCTGGTATTGATTATACACCTGGTATTGCGTATACACCTGGTATTGAGTATACACCTGGCATTGATTATACACCTGGCATTGAGTATACACCTGGTATTGAGTATACACCTGGTATTGCGTATACACCTGGCATTGAGTATACACCTGGTATTGAGTATACACCTGGCATTGAGTATACACCTGACATTGAGTATACACCTGGCATTGAGTATACACCTGGCATTGAGTATACACCTGGCATTGAGTATACACCTGGTATTAAGTATACACCTGACATTGAGTATACACCTGGTATTGAGTATACACCTGGCATTGAGCATACACCTGGTATTGAGTATACACCTGACATTGAGTATACACCTGGCATTTAGTATACACCTGGTATTGATTATACACCTGGTATTGAGTATACACCTTGTATTGATTATACACCTGGCATTTAGTATACACCAGGTATTGAGTATACACCTGGCATTGATTATACACCTGGCATTGATTATACACCTGGTATTGCGTATACACCTGGTATTGCGTATACACCTGGTATTGCGTATACACCTGGTATTGATTATACACCTGATTTTGAGTATACACCTGGCATTGAGTATACACCTGGCATTGAGTATACACCTGGCATTGAGTATACACCTGGTATTAAGTATACACCTGGCAATGATTATACACCTGGTATTAAGTATACACCTGGTATTAAGTATACACCTGGTATTGAGTATACACCTGGTATTAAGTTTACACCTGGCATTGAGTATACACCTGACATTGAGTATACACCTGGCATTGAGTATACACTTGGCATTGAGTATACACCTGGTATTGAGTATACACCTGACATTGAGTATACACCTGACATTGAGTATACACCTGGCATTGAGTATACACCTGGTATTGAGTATACACCTGATATTGAGTATACACCTGGCATTGAGTATACACCTGGTATTTAGTATACACCTGGTATTGATTATACACCTGGTATTGAGTATAGACCTGGCATTGATTATACACCTGATATTTAGTATACACCTGGCATTGAGTATACACCTGGCATTGAGTATACACCTGATATTAAGTATACACCTGACATTGAGTATACACCTGGTATTGAGCATACACCTGGTATTGAGTATACACCTGACATTGAGTATACACCTGGCATTTAGCATACACCTGGTATTGATTATACACCTGGTATTGAGTATACACCTGGTATTGATTATACACCTGGCATTTAGTATACACCAGGTATTGAGTATACACCTGGCATTGATTATACACCTGGCATTGAGTATACACCTGGTATTGCGTATACACCTGGTATTGCGTATACACCTTGTATTGATTATACACCTGATTTTGAGTATACACCTGGCATTGAGTATACACCTGGCATTGAGTATACACCTGGCATTGAGTATACACCTGGTATTAAGTATACACCTGGCAATGATTATACACCTGGCAATGATTATACACCTGGCATTGAGTATACACCTGGCATTGAGTATACACCTGACATTGAGTATACACCTGGTATTGAGTATACACCTAGTATTAAGTTTACACCTGGCATTGAGTATACACCTGACATTGAGTATACACCTGGCATTGAGTATACACTTGGCATTGAGTATACACCTGGTATTGAGTATACACCTGACATTGAGTATACACCTGACATTGAGTATACACCTGACATTGAGTATACACCTGGCATTGAGTATACACCTGGTATTGAGTATACACCTGATATTGAGTATACACCTGGCATTGAGTATACACCTGGTATTTAGTATACACCTGGTATTGATTATACACCTGGCATTTAGTATACACCTGGTATTGAGTATACACCTAGCATTGATTATACACCTGGTATTGAGTATACACCTGGTATTGAGTATACACCTGGTATTTAGTATACACCTGGTATTGAGTATACACCTGGCATTGATTATACACCTGATATTTAGTATACACCTGGTATTGAGTATACACCTGGTATTTAGTATACACCTGGTATTGATTATACACCTGGCATTGAGTATACACCTGGTATTGAGTATACACCTGGCATTGAGTATACACCTGGCATTGAGTATACACCTGCCATTGATTATACACCTGGCATTGAGTATACACCTGGCGTTGATTATACACCTGATATTTAGTATACACCTGGTATTGAGTATACACCTGACATTGAGTATACACCTGGCATTGAGTATACACCTGGCATTGAGTATACACCTGGCATTGATTATACACCTGGTATAGTATACACCTGGCATTGATTATACACCTGGCATTGAGTATACACCTAGCATTGAGTATACACCTGGCATTGAGTACACACCTGGCATTGAGTACACACCTCGTATTGAGTATACACCTGGCATTGTGTATACACCTGGCATTGAGTATACACTGGCATTGATTATACACCTGGCATTGAGTATACACCTGGCATTGATTATACACCTGGTATTGAGTATAGACCTGGCATTGAGTATAGACCTGGCATTGAGTATAGACCTGGCATTGAGTATAGACCTGGCATTGAGTATACACCTGGTATTGCGTATACACCTGGCACTGAGTATACACCTGGTATTGATTATACGCCTGGTATTGCGTATACACCTGGTATTGAGTATACACCTGGCATTGATTATACACCTGGCATTCAGTATACACCTGGCAATGATTATACACCTGGCATTGAGTATACACCTGGTATTGAGTATACACCTGGCATTGAGTGTACACCTGGTATTGAGTATACACCTGGCATTGAGTATACACCTGGTATTGAGTATACACCTGGCATTGATTATACACCTGGCATTCAGTATACACCTGGCATTGAGTATACACCTGGCATTGATTATACACCTGGTATTGAGTATACACCTGGCATTTAGTATACACCTGGTATTGAGTATACACCTGGCATTGATTATACACCTGGCATTCAGTATACACCTGGCAATGATTATACACCTGGTATTGAGTATACACCTGGCATTGAGTATACACCTGGCATTGATTATACACCTGGTATTGAGTATACACCTGGTATTGAGTATACACCTGGTATTGAGTATACACCTGGTATTGCGTATACACCTGGCATTGAGTATACACCTGGTATTGAGTATACACCTGGCATTGATTATACACCTGGCATTCAGTATACACCTGGCAATGATTATACACCTGGTATTGAGTATACACCTGGCATTGAGTATACACCTGGCATTGATTATACACCTGGTATTGAGTATACACCTAGTATTGAGTATACACCTGGTATTGAGTATACACCTGGCATTGAGTATACACCTGGTATTGCGTATACACCTGGCATTGAGTATACACCTGGTATTGAGTATACACCTGGCATTGATTATACACCTGGTATTGAGTATACACCTGGTATTGAGTATACACCTGGCATTGAGTATACACCTGGTATTGAGTATACACCTGGCATTGAGTATACACCTGGCATTGTGTATACACCTGGTATTGAGTATACACCTGGCATTGAGTATACACCTGGTATTGAGTATACACCTGGCATTGAGTATACACCTGGTATTGAGTATACACCTGGTATTGATTATACACCTGGCATTGAGTATACACCTGGTATTGAGTATACACCTGCCATTGAGTATACACCTGGCATTGAGTATACACCTGGCATTGAGTATACACCTGCCATTGAGTATACACCTGGCTTAAAGAGGAACAGCACATTATAAGTAATGATTCATATTCCCGTTACTTTCCATTACAAGAGTTTTCGGGATCCAGACACCACAAACCAAGAAATGATGAATCCTTGAGAATTGTCTTACCTGGATACAATTGTAACAACCGCTCACCTCTGAGTAGTTTAGGGTCACAGGAGGTGGGCACAGAGTAAGCTGAGTGGGCACTGACAGAAAAAGGTGTCTCTAAGTCCTGAGAACTAAAGGACAAGCTAACAGCCTCCTTGTGCTTATTCTTCTCAGAAAACTGGATCTTTCCCAAAGACCCCTAGTAACGAGGGATGGGGGGGGGGGGGGGGGAGGATATAGGCAGACAATTACTTAATTTAACTATTTGGTAAAAATTCCACCAGTCCTACCTGGGCACAGGGGCAGAATGACCCCATTATTGGGCTGCTGGTAGGACACGACGGAATAAATAATCAAAGAGTCAGTTCTGGACTTTGACCACTAGATGTCAGCAGAGCAGCACAAATCTGCAGAATCTCCTACAGACTGTGACATTGTGCAGGTTATTCTCCAATGTTTGTACAGACCCCTAGAGAATTCATTTAATACTACAAGTCCCAGCATGCCCTGACAGACTGCTACTGTTTATTAGTCCTCTCATTGTCAGTGGGATGTTGTCTCAGCAGCTCCCCGATTCCTCTCCCTCTCCTATTAGGAAGTTATGTAGTCCTCTCATTGTCAGCGTAGTGTTGTCTCAGCAGCTCCCGACTCCTCCGTCTCTCCTGACAAAGATATGTAGTCCTTTTCTTTGTCAGTGGGATGTTGTCTCAGCAGCTCCCCGATTCTTCTCCCTCTCCTATTAGGAAGTTATGTAGTCCTCTCATTGTCAGAGTGGTTTTCACTCAGCAGTTACCTGGCTCCTCACTCTCTTCCATCAGAAAGTTGTGTAGTCCTCTCATTGTCAGTGTGGTATTGTCTCAGCAGCTCTCCGGTTCCTTACCCTCTCCTGACAGAAAGTTATGTAGTCCTCTCATTGCTAGTGTGGTGTTGCCACAGCAGCTACCCCGACTTCTCTATCAGGAAGTTGTGTATTCCTTTCATTGTCTGTGTGGTGTTTTTTCAGAAGCTCCCTGACAGGAAGTTGTGTAGTCCTTTTAATTCCAGTGTGGTGTTGTCTCAGCAGCTCCCCGACTCCTCTCTCCTCACAATAAGTTTGATAGTCCTCTCATTTTCAGGGTAGTGTTGTCCCTGCAGCTGCCCAGCTTCTTACTCTCTCCTGACAGGAAGTTGTGTAGTCCTTTCATTGTCAGTGTGGTGTTGTCTCAGCAGCTCCCCGACTCCTCTCTCCTCACAATAAGTTGGATAGTCCTCTCATTTTCAGGGTAGTGTTGTCTCTGCAGCTGCCCAGCTTCTTCCTCTCTCCTGACAGAAAGTTGTGTAGTCCTCTCATTGTCAGTGTGGTGTTGTCTCAGCAGCTCCCTGACTCCTCCCTCTCTCCTGAGATGACGGATCATCTTCTGCTGTCTCATGAAGCATGGCTGGATCTTATCGCTCTAGCTCCGCCTCCTGAGTGATGTCATCACCTCTGACCACCCCTTAGAGCCTACATGCACATCTCCCTGTCATATACACATATACATATTTTTGGGACATTAGGGAAAAAATAGGTGCGGTTTACGCATGCTGCCTTGTGCTGAAAAATGCCACAGGCAGAGGAACAGACAAGGAATGAATACAGCAGGTGCAGCAACCTCACTGTGCGATAGTCTGCCGTCAAATAAGATGTTCTGCAGCAGATCTTGGCAGGAAACTGGCAGGGAGTATTAAGGTGGGAGGACTATGATGAAGCGCTGAGGGAAAGCAATGCATTCTGGGAATTGTAGTACTGAACAACTGCTCAGCAAGGAAGTATTAAGGACAGAGACCCCAAAACAAATGGGGGCAGACAGGTGAGTGATGCTGTATGCTCCTTCAGCATTTCTATGTTTATCAGGGATACTCTGGTGGAAACTTTTTATTTTTAATCAACTGGTGCCAGAAAGTTAAACAGATTTGTAAATTACTTCTATTAAAAAAAATCGTAATCCTTCCAGCACTTATTAGCTGCTGAATACTACAGAGGAAATTCTTTTCTTTTTGGAACACAGAGCTCTCTGCTGACATCACGACCACAGTGCTCTCTGCTGACACCTCTGTCCATTTTAGGAACTGTCCAGAGCAGCATATGTTTGCTATGGGGACTTTCTCCAACTCTGGACAGTTCTTAAAATGGACAGAGATGTCAGCAGAGAGCACTGTGCTCGTGATGTCAGCAGAGAGCTCTGTGTTCCTCTGTAGTATTCAGCTGCTAATAAGTACTGGAAGGATTAAGATTTTTTAATAGAAGTAATTTACAAATCTGTTTAACTTTCTGGCACCAGTTGATTAATAAAAAATAAAAAAAAATGTTTTCCACCGGAGTACCCCTTTAACCCCTTAACGACGCAGGACGTATATTTACGTCCTGCGCCGGCTCCCGCGATATGAAGCGGGATCGCGCCGCGATCCCGCATCATATCGCGTCGGTCCCGGCGCTAATCAACGGCCGGGACCCGCGGCTAATACCACACATCGCCGATCGCGGCGATGTGCGGTATTAACCCTTTAGAAGCGGCGGTCAAAGCTGACCGCCGCTTCTAAAGTGAAAGTGAAAGTGACCCGGCTGCTCAGTCGGGCTGTTCGGGACCGCCGCGGTGAAATCGCGGCGTCCCGAACAGCTGATCGGACACCGGGAGGGCTCTTACCTGCCTCCCCGGTGTCCGATCGACGAATGACTGCTCCGTGCCTGAGATCCAGGCAGGAGCAGTCAAGCGCCGATAATGCTGATCACAGGCGTGTTAATGCACGCCAGTGATCAGCATTAGAGATCCGTGTGTGCAGTGTTATAGGTCCCTATGGGATAACAATGATCAGTATAAGAGATCAGTCCCTATGGGACCTATAACACTGCAAAAAAAATGTAAAAAAAAAGTGTTAATAAAGGTCATTTAACCCCTTCCCTAATAAAAGTTTGAATCACCCCCCTTTTCCCATAAAAAAAATAAAACAGTGTAAAAAAAATAAAAAATAAACATATGTGGTATCGCCGCGTGCGTAAATGTCCGAACTATAAAAATATATCATTAATTAAGCCGTACGGTCAATGGCGTACGCGCAAAAAAATTCCAAAGTCCAAAAAAGCGTATTTTTGTCACTTTTTATATCATTAAAAAATGAATAAAAAGTGATCAAAAAGTCCGATCAAAACAAAAATCATACCGATAAAAACTTCAGATCACGGCGCAAAAAATGAGTCCTCATACCGCCCCGTACGTGGAAAAATAAAAAAGTCATAGGGGTCGGAAGATGACATTTTTAAACGTATAAATTTTCCTGCATGTAGTTATGATTTTTTCCAGAAGTGCGACAAAATCAAACCTATATAAGTAGGGGATCATTTTAACCGTATGGACCTACAGAATAAAGATAAGGTGTCATTTTTACCGAAATATGCACTGCGTAGAAACGAAAGCCCCCAAAAGTTACAAAATGGCGTTTTTTTTTTCGATTTTGTCGCACAATGATTTTTTTTTCTGTTTCGCCGTGCATTTTTGGGTAAAATGACTGATGTCACTGCAAAGTAGAATTGGCGACGCAAAAAATAAGCCATAATATGGATTTTTAGGTGGAAAATTGAAAGGGTTATGATTTTTAAAAGGTAAGGAGGAAAAAACGAAAGTGCAAAAACGGAAAAACCCTGAGTCCTTAAGGGGTTAAGCTTCATGTACTTGTACTGGCCCTTTAAGCTATATATATATATATATATATATATATATATATATATATATTTATATTTATTTATATATATTTATTCTTTTAACCCCTTTTAGTCGATGTTACAACCAGTCACCGACCAGAGTGAAATTTTCTGCCAAGGAGAAGGACGACATACAGAGAATACTGTCCGTGAGTCTGTATCAGATAAGGAAAACGGTGAGCGCAGTCATGTGACCATAACAGTGCATGGTGGGAACTGACGCAAAACTTAAAGGATAGATGTGACTATTCATTATAGCAGTGTTTCCCAACCAGGGTGCCTCCAGCTGCTGCAAAACTACAACTCCCAGCATGCCCAGACAGCCAACGGCTGTCCGGGCATGCTGGGAGTTGTAGTTTTGCAGCAGCTGGAGGCACCCTGGTTGGGAAACACTGGCTTAAAGGGGTATTCCGCCCCTAGACATCTTATCCCCTATGCAAAGGATAGGGGATAAGATGTCAGATCGCCGTGGTCCCGCTGCTGGGGACCCCGGGGATCGCTGCTGCAGCACCCCGATCGCTCTGCACGTAATGACGGGCGATACAGGGGCCGGAGCATCTTTACGTCACGGCTCCGCCCCTCGTGATGTCACGGCCCGCCCCCGTCAATACAAGTCTATGGGAAGGGGGCGTGGCGGAGGCACCCTGGTTGGGAAACACTGGCTTAAAGGGGTATTCCGCCCCTAGACATCTTATCCCCTATGCAAAGGATAGGGGATAAGATGTCAGATCGCCGTGGTCCCGCTGCTGGGGACCCCGGGGATCGCTGCTGCAGCACCCCGATCGCTCTGCACGTAATGACGGGCAATACAGGGGCCAGAGCATCTTTACGTCACGGCTCCGCCCCTCGTGATGTCACGGTCCGCCCCCCGTCAATACAAGTCTATGGGAAGGGGGTGTGGCGGTCGTCACGCCCCCTGCCATAGACTTTCTTTAAGAGGATGGTCCGTGATGTCATGAGGGGCGGAGCCATGATGTCATGCTGCTCTGTCCCCTGTATCGCCCGTCATTACGCACAGAGCGAACTCGCTCTGTGCAGTAATGATAGCGCGGTGCCGCAGCAGCGATCCCCGGGGTCCCCAGCAGCGGGACCACGGCGATCTGACATCTTATCCCCTATCCTTTGGATAGGGGATAAGATGCCAGGGGCGGAATACCCCTTTAAAGGGGTAATCCAGTGGAAAACCTTTTTTTTAATTTTTTTATTTTTTATGAACTGGTGCCAGAAAGATTTGTAAATGACTTCTATTAAAAAATCTTTACCCTTCCAGTACTTTTTAGCAGCTGTATGCTACAGGGGAAATTCTTTTCTTTTTGAATTTCTTTTTTTGTCTTGTCCACAGTGCTCTCTGCTGACACCTCTGTCCGTATCAGGAACTGTCCAGAGCAGGAGAGGTTTGCTATGAGGATTTTCTCCTGCTCTGGACAGTTCCTGATACGGACAGAGGTGTCAGCAGAGAGCACTGTGGAAAAGACAAAAAAAGAAATTAAAAAAGAAAATAATTTCCCCTGTAGCATACAGCTGCTAAAAAGTACTGGAAGGGTAAAGATTTTTTAATAGAAGTAATTTACAAATCTGTTTCACTTTCTGGCACCAGTTGACTTAAAAAATAAATAAAAAAAAAATAATAATTCCACCGGAGTGCCCCTTTAAAGCAATGCAATATACCTAAAATATAACACCTATCGCAGATTCACATAGACTCTTACAGGTGCTAAATGGGTCCAGAGTGTCAGGAACCTGTAGAATTGTAAACGCAGCTCTGGATGTGACTGGAGTGACAGTAAAGCGTTTCTTACAGACCGCGACGTACAGTAGGCACACGCTGGCTGCAGATCTCGGGGCCAAACAAGCCAAGGAAATCCTGATCCGCCGAAACCAGAGTCTGCGTATTAATGTCAACAAATACGAGGAGCTGCGCAGGAAGCACAGGACAGCTGCACAGGTCTGTTACAATGTATCAGTCTGGGGTCCAGGATGTTTAGCTCACAGAGCATTGTCTAGACTGGATACAATTGTATATACTTCTCAGCTGAGAGCAGGACTAGTTATGTACAATGTATCAGTCTGGAGTCTGGGGTGTTTAGCTCACAGAGCATTGTCTAGACTGGATACAATTGTATCACTTCTCAGCTGAGAGCAGGACTAGCTATGTACAATGTATCAGTCTGGAGTCCAGGGTGTTTAGCTCACAGAGCATTGTCTAGACTGGATACAATTGTATATACTTCTCAGCTGAGAGCAGGACGAGCTATGTACAATGTATCAGTCTGGAGTCCAGGGTGTTTAGCTCACAGAGCATTGTCTAGACTGGATACAATTGTATCACTTCTCAGCTGAGAGCAGGACGAGCTATGTACAATGTATCAGTCTGGAGTCCAGGATGTTTAGCTCACAGAGCATTGTCTAGACTGGATACAATTGTATATACTTCTCAGCTGAGAGCAGGACTAGCTATGTACAATGTATCAGTCTGGAATCCAGGATGTTTAGCTCACAGAGCATTGTCTAGACTGGATACAATTGTATCACTTCTCAGCTGAGAGCAGGACGAGCTATGTACAATGTATCAGTCTGGGGTCCAGGATGTTTAGCTCATAGAGCATTGTCTAGGCTGGATACAATTGTATATAGTTCTCAGCTGAGAGCAGGACTAGCTATGTACAATGTATCAGTCTGGAGTCCAGGATGTTTAGCTCACAGAGCATTGTCTAGACTGGATACAATTGTATATACTTCTCAGCTGAGAGCAGGACTAGCTATGTACAATGTATCAGTCTGGAGTCCAGGGTGTTTAGCTCACAGAGCATTGTCTAGACTGGATACAATTGTATATACTTCTCAGCTGAGAGCAGGACGAGCTATGTACAATGTATCAGTCTGGAGTCCAGGGTGTTTAGCTCACAGAGCATTGTCTAGACTGGATACAATTGTATCACTTCTCAGCTGAGAGCAGGACGAGCTATGTACAATGTATCAGTCTGGAGTCCAGGGTGTTTAGCTCACAGAGCATTGTCTAGACTGGATACAATTGTATATACTTCTCCGCTGAGAGCAGGACGAGCTATGTACAATGTATCAGTCTGGAGTCCAGGGTGTTTAGCTCACAGAGCATTGTCTAGACTGGATACAATTGTATATACTTCTCAGCTGAGAGCAGGATGAGCTATGTACAATGTATCAGTCTGGAGTCCAGGGTGTTTAGCTCACAGAGCATTGTCTAGACTGGATACAATTGTATCACTTCTCAGCTGAGAGCAGGACTAGCTATGTACAATGTATCAGTCTGGAGTCCAGGATGTTTAGCTCACAGAGCATTGTCTAGACTGGATACAGCTTTTACAAACGCTCTTAGATGTGAGAAGTGTGAAGCTTTGATGGCTTTTTAAGCTCTGCATATAAACCAGAATGCACCCATTCACTCACAGCAAGCAGAGATCTTAGAAATGGTGTGAAATAAAATAGAAAGCCTTCTGTATAAGTTGGGGAAATAGAATCCCCCCTTTAATATGGGATAGACATTGATTTATAACGTAAAGGTTCGTTTACACATACATAATCCGCAGCACAATCATGCTTGTTGTCAGTGAATAGGTGCATTCTCAGCCAGAGTTCAAAAAGCTGTTATGGCTCCACACGAATGATGAAGCAGAATGACCCCTTTATAATGCTGCGGACAGAGAGGCAGTTCTGGACGTTGACCACTAGATGTCAGCAGAGCAGCACAAATCTGTAGAGTCTCCTATAGACTGTAAGAAGAGGCTTACTCTCCAGTGCAGGGTTCCCCAGCCAAGGTGCCTCCAGCTGTTGCAAAACTACAACTCCCAGCATGCCAAGACAGCCAACGGCTGTCTGGGCATGCTGGGAGTTGTAGTTTTTCAACAGCAGAAAGCTCCCTGGTTGGGAAACACTGCTCCTAAATTTGTGCAGACCCCCTATCGTAACGATCCTCAACCTGTGGCTTCCAGGGCATGCTGGGACTTGTAGTGTCGCAATCAATCACACAACACCAAGATTTCTGTTCTTTTTCTCTTCTACATCACAGAGCGCAACAATGTTACAAAGAGGAGCTGAGGGGAAGTCAAGACTATTCCGATCATTAACCGGTGAGTAAAGGGAGAGAACTAGTTATATATGGAAAAGATAGGGTTAAATTTAGTAGATGTGACCTGCAGTCCTATGTAACACCACAGATAACACAGTGATAACTCTCTGAGTACAGATAATGTATAGATGTGACCTGCAGTCCTATGTAACACCACAGATAACAGTGATAACTCTCTGAGTACAGATAATGTATAGATGTGACCTGCAGTCCTATGTAACACCACAGATAACACAGTGATAACTCTCTGAGAACAGATAATGTATAGATGTGACCTGCAGTCCTATGTAACACCACAGATAACAGTGATAACTCTCTGAGTACAGATAATGTAGTAGATGTGACCTGCAGTCCTATGTAACACCACAGATAACACAGTGATAACTCTCTGAGTACAGATAATGTATAGATGTGACCTGCAGTCCTATGTAACACCACAGATAACACAGTGATAACTCTCTGAGAACAGATAATGTATAGATGTGACCTGCAGTCCTATGTAACACCACAGATAACAGTGATAACTCTCTGAGTACAGATAATGTATAGATGTGACCTGCAGTCCTATGTAACACCACAGATAACACAGTGATAACTCTCTGAGTACAGATAATGTATAGATGTGACCTGCAGTCCTATGTAACACCACAGATAACACAGTGATAACTCTCTGAGTACAGATAATGTAGTAGATGTGACCTGCAGTCCTATGTAACACCGCAGATAACACAGTGATAACTCTCTGAGTACAGATAATGTAGTAGATGTGACCTGCAGTCCTATGTAACACCACAGATAACAGTGATAACTCTCTGAGTACAGATAATGTATAGATGTGACCTGCAGTCCTATGTAACACCACAGATAACCCAGTGATAACTCTCTGAGTACAGATAATGTAGTAGATGTGACCTGCAGTCCTATGTAACACCACAGATAACACAGTGATAACTCTCTGAGTACAGATAATGTAGTAGATGTGACCTGCAGTCCTATGTAACACCACAGATAACAGTGATAACTCTCTGAGTACAGATAATGTAGTAGATGTGACCTGCAGTCCTATGTAACACCACAGATAACAGTGATAACTCTCTGAGCACAGATAATGTATAGATGTGACCTGCAGTCCTATGTAACACCACAGATAACAGTGATAACTCTCTGATTACAGATAATGTAGTAGATGTGACCTGCAGTCCTATGTAACACCACAGATAACAGTGATAACTCTCTGAGTACAGATAATGTATAGATGTGACCTGCAGTCCTATGTAACACCACAGATAACAGTGATAACTCTCTGAGTACAGATAATGTATAGATGTGACCTGCAGTCCTATGTAACACCACAGATAACAGTGATAACTCTCTGAGTACAGATAATGTAGTAGATGTGACCTGCAGTCCTATGTAACACCACAGATAACAGTGATAACTCTCTGAGTACAGATAATGTATAGATGTGACCTGCAGTCCTATGTAACACCACAGATAACACAGTGATAACTCTCTGAGTACAGATAATGTAAAAGATGTGACCTGCAGTCCTATGTAACATCACAGATAACAGTGATAACTCTCTGAGTACAGATAATGTAAAAGATGTGACCTGCAGTCCTATGTAACACCACAGATAACACAGTGATAACTCTCTGAGTACAGATAATGTATAGATGTGACCTGCAGTCCTATGTAACACCACAGATAACACAGTGATAACTCTCTGAGCACAGATAATGTAGTAGATGTGACCTGCAGTCCTATGTAACACCACAGGTAACACAGTGATAACTCTCTGAGTACAGATAATGTATAGATGTGACCTGCAGTCCTATGTAACACCACAGATAACACAGTGATAACTCTCTGAGCACAGATAATGTAGTAGATGTGACCTGCAGTCCTATGTAACACCACAGGTAACACAGTGATAACTCTCTGAGTACAGATAATGTATAGATGTGACCTGCAGTCCTATGTAACACCACAGATAACAGTGATAACTCTCTGAGTACAGATAATGTATAGATGTGACCTGCAGTCCTATGTAACACCACAGATAACAGTGATAACTCTCTGAGTACAGATAATGTATAGATGTGACCTGCAGTCCTATGTAACACCACAGATAACACAGTGATAACTCTCTGAGTACATATAATGTAGTAGATGTGACCTGCAGTCCTATGTAACACCACAGGTAACACAGTGATAACTCTCTGAGTACAGATAATGTGTAGATGTGACCTGCAGTCCTATGTAACACCACAGATAACAGTGATAACTCTCTGAGTACAGATAATGTATAGATGTGACCTGCAGTCCTATGTAACACCACAGATAACACAGTGATAACTCTCTGAGTACAGATAATGTATAGATGTGACCTGCAGTCCTATGTAACACCACAGATAACACAGTGATAACTCTCTGAGCACAGATAATGTAGTAGATGTGACCTGCAGTCCTATGTAACACCACAGATAACAGTGATAACTCTCTGAGTACAGATAATGTAGTAGATGTGACCTGCAGTCCTATGTAACACCACAGATAACACAGTGATAACTCTCTGAGTGCAGATAATGTATAGATGTGACCTGCAGTCCTATGTAACACTACAGATAACACAGTGATAACTCTCTGAGTACAGATAATGTATAGATGTGACCTGCAGTCCTATGTAACACCACAGATAACACAATGATAACTCTCTGAGTACAGATAATGTATAGATGTGACCTGCAGTCCTATGTAACACCACAGATAACAGTGATAACTCTCTGAGTACAGATAATGTATAGATGTGACCTGCAGTCCTATGTAACACCACAGATAACAGTGATATCTCTGAGTACAGATAATGTAGTAGATGTGACCTGCAGTCCTATGTAACACCACAGATAACACAGTGATAACTCTCTGAGTACAGATAATGTAATAGATGTGACCTGCAGTCCTATGTAACACCACAGATAACAGTGATAACTCTCTGAGTACAGATAATGTATAGATGTGACCTGCAGTCCTATGTAACACCACAGATAACACAGTGATAACTCTCTGAGTACAGATAATGTAGTAGATGTGACCTGCAGTCCTATGTAACACCACAGATAACAGTGATAACTCTCTGAGCACAGATAATGTATAGATGTGACCTGCAGTCCTATGTAACACCACAGATAACAGTGATAACTCTCTGAGTACAGATAATGTATAGATGTGACCTGCAGTCCTATGTAACACCACAGATAACACAGTGATAACTCTCTGAGTACAGATAATGTATAGATGTGACCTGCAGTCCTATGTAACACCACAGATAACACAGTGATAACTCTCTGATTACAGATAATGTAGTAGATGTGACCTGCAGTCCTATGTAACACCACAGATAACAGTGATAACTCTCTGAGTACAGATAATGTATAGATGTGACCTGCAGTCCTATGTAACACCACAGATAACAGTGATAACTCTCTGAGTACAGATAATGTAGTAGATGTGACCTGCAGTCCTATGTAACACCACAGATAACAGTGATAACTCTCTGAGTACAGATAATGTATAGATGTGACCTGCAGTCCTATGTAACACCACAGATAACAGTGATAACTCTCTGAGTACAGATAATGTATAGATGTGACCTGCAGTCCTATGTAACACCACAGATAACACAGTGATAACTCTCTGAGTACAGATAATGTAAAAGATGTGACCTGCAGTCCTATGTAACATCACAGATAACAGTGATAACTCTCTGAGTACAGATAATGTAAAAGATGTGACCTGCAGTCCTATGTAACACCACAGATAACACAGTGATAACTCTCTGAGTACAGATAATGTATAGATGTGACCTGCAGTCCTATGTAACACCAGAGATAACACAGTGATAACTCTCTGAGTACAGATAATGTATAGATGTGACCTGCAGTCCTATGTAACACCACAGATAACAGTGATAACTCTCTGATTACAGATAATGTAGTAGATGTGACCTGCAGTCCTATGTAACACCACAGATAACAGTGATAACTCTCTGAGTACAGATAATGTATAGATGTGACCTGCAGTCCTATGTAACACCAGAGATAACACAGTGATAACTCTCTGAGCACAGATAATGTATAGATGTGACCTGCAGTCCTATGTAACACCACAGATAACAGTGATAACTCTCTGATTACAGATAATGTAGTAGATGTGACCTGCAGTCCTATGTAACACCACAGATAACAGTGATAACTCTCTGAGTACAGATAATGTATAGATGTGACCTGCAGTCCTATGTAACACCACAGATAACACAGTGATAACTCTCTGAGTACATATAATGTAGTAGATGTGACCTGCAGTCCTATGTAACACCACAGGTAACACAGTGATAACTCTCTGAGTACAGATAATGTGTAGATGTGACCTGCAGTCCTATGTAACACCACAGATAACAGTGATAACTCTCTGAGTACAGATAATGTATAGATGTGACCTGCAGTCCTATGTAACACCACAGATAACACAGTGATAACTCTCTGAGTACAGATAATGTATAGATGTGACCTGCAGTCCTATGTAACACCACAGATAACACAGTGATAACTCTCTGAGTACAGATAATGTATAGATGTGACCTGCAGTCCTATGTAACACCACAGATAACACAGTGATAACTCTCTGAGCACAGATAATGTAGTAGATGTGACCTGCAGTCCTATGTAACACCACAGATAACAGTGATAACTCTCTGAGTACAGATAATGTATAGATGTGACCTGCAGTCCTATGTAACACCACAGATAACAGTGATAACTCTCTGAGTACAGATAATGTAGTAGATGTGACCTGCAGTCCTATGTAACACCACAGATAACACAGTGATAACCGTCTGAGTACAGATAATGTATAGATGTGACCTGCAGTCCTATGTAACACCACAGATAACACAGTGATAACTCTGAGTACAGATAATGTATAGATGTGACCTGCAGTCCTATGTAACACCACAGATAACACAGTGATAACTGTCTGAGTACAGATAATGTATAGATGTGACCCGCAGTCCTATGTAACACCACAGATAACACAGTGATAACTCTCTGAGTACAGATAATGTATAGATGTGACCTGCAGTCCTATGTAACACCACATATAACAGAGTGATAACTCTCTGAGTACAGATAATGTATAGATGTGACCTGCAGTCCTATGTAACACCACAGATAACACAGTGATAACTCTCTGAGTACAGATAATGTAGTAGATGTGACCTGCAGTCCTATGTAACACCACAGATAACACAGTGATAACTCTCTGAGTACAGATAATGTAGTAGATGTGACCTGCAGTCCTATGTAACACCACAGATAACACAGTGATAACTCTCTGAGTACAGATAATGTATAGATGTGACCTGCAGTCCTATGTAACACCACAGATAACACAGTGATAACTCTCTGAGTACAGATAATGTATAGATGTGACCTGCAGTCCTATGTAACACCACAGATAACACAGTGATAACTCTCTGAGCACAGATAATGTAGTAGATGTGACCTGCAGTCCTATGTAACACCACAGATAACAGTGATAACTCTCTGAGTACAGATAATGTATAGATGTGACCTGCAGTCCTATGTAACACCACAGATAACACAGTGATAACTCTCTGAGTACAGATAATGTAGTAGATGTGACCTGCAGTCCTATGTAAAACCACAGATAACACAGTGATAACTCTCTGAGTACAGATAATGTATAGATGTGACCTGCAGTCCTATGTAACA
This sequence comes from Hyla sarda, assembly GCF_029499605.1. Classification (NCBI taxonomy): domain Eukaryota; kingdom Metazoa; phylum Chordata; class Amphibia; order Anura; family Hylidae; genus Hyla; species Hyla sarda. The sequence continues at coordinate 175,558,885 of NC_079197.1, forward strand.
CCACAGATAACACAGTGATAACTCTCTGAGTACAGATAATGTATAGATGTGACCTGCAGTCCTATGTAACACCACAGATAACACAGTGATAACTCTCTGAGCACAGATAATGTAGTAGATGTGACCTGCAGTCCTATGTAACACCACAGATAACAGTGATAACTCTCTGAGTACAGATAATGTATAGATGTGACCTGCAGTCCTATGTAACACCACAGATAACAGTGATAACTCTCTGAGTACAGATAATGTAGTAGATGTGACCTGCAGTCCTATGTAACACCACAGATAACACAGTGATAACCGTCTGAGTACAGATAATGTATAGATGTGACCTGCAGTCCTATGTAACACCACAGATAACACAGTGATAACTCTGAGTACAGATAATGTATAGATGTGACCTGCAGTCCTATGTAACACCACAGATAACACAGTGATAACTGTCTGAGTACAGATAATGTATAGATGTGACCCGCAGTCCTATGTAACACCACAGATAACACAGTGATAACTCTCTGAGTACAGATAATGTATAGATGTGACCTGCAGTCCTATGTAACACCACATATAACAGAGTGATAACTCTCTGAGTACAGATAATGTATAGATGTGACCTGCAGTCCTATGTAACACCACAGATAACACAGTGATAACTCTCTGAGTACAGATAATGTAGTAGATGTGACCTGCAGTCCTATGTAACACCACAGATAACACAGTGATAACTCTCTGAGTACAGATAATGTAGTAGATGTGACCTGCAGTCCTATGTAACACCACAGATAACACAGTGATAACTCTCTGAGTACAGATAATGTATAGATGTGACCTGCAGTCCTATGTAACACCACAGATAACACAGTGATAACTCTCTGAGTACAGATAATGTATAGATGTGACCTGCAGTCCTATGTAACACCACAGATAACACAGTGATAACTCTCTGAGTACAGATAATATAGTAGATGTGACCTGCAGTCCTATGTAACACCACAGATAACAGTGATAACTCTGAGTACAGATAATGTATAGATGTGACCTGCAGTCCTATGTAACACCACAGATAACAGTGATAACTCTGAGTACAGATAATGTAGTAGATGTGACCTGCAGTCCTATGTAACACCACAGATAACAGTGATAACTCTCTGAGTACAGATAATGTAGTAGATGTGACCTGCAGTCCTATGTAACACCACAGATAACACAGTGATAACTCTCTGAGTACAGATAATGTAGTAGATGTGACCTGCAGTCCTATGTAACACCACAGATAACAGTGATAACTCTCTGAGTACAGATAATGTAGTAGATGTGACCTGCAGTCCTATGTAACACCACAGATAACAGTGATAACTCTCTGAATACAGATAATGTAGTAGATGTGACCTGCAGTCCTATGTAACACCACAGATAACAGTGATAACTCTCTGAGTACAGATAATGTAGTAGATGTGACCTGCAGTCCTATGTAACACCACAGATAACAGTGATAACTCTCTGAGTACAGATAATGTAGTAGATGTGACCTGCAGTCCTATGTAACACCACAGATAACAGTGATAACTCTCTGAGTACAGATAATGTATAGATGTGACCTGCAGTCCTATGTAACACCACAGATAACACAGTGATAACTCTCTGAGTACAGATAATGTATAGATGTGACCTGCAGTCCTATGTAACACCACAGATAACAGTGATAACTCTCTGAGTACAGATAATATAGATGTGACCTGCAGTCCTATGTAACACCACAGATAACACAGTGATAACTCTCTGAATACAGATAATGTAGTAGATGTGACCTGCAGTCCTATGTAACACCACAGATAACACAGTGATAACTCTCTGAGTACAGATAATTTATAGATGTGACCTGCAGTCCTATGTAACACCACAGATAACACAGTGATAACTCTCTGAGTACAGATAATGTATAGATGTGACCTGCAGTCCTATGTAACACCACAGATAACAGTGATAACTCTCTGAGTACAGATAATGTATAGATGTGACCTGCAGTCCTATGTAACACCACAGATAACACAGTGATAACTCTCTGAATACAGATAATGTAGTAGATGTGACCTGCAGTCCTATGTAACACCACAGATAACACAGTGATAACTCTCTGAGTACAGATAATGTAGTAGATGTGACCTGCAGTCCTATGTAACACCACAGATAACACAATGATAACTCTCTGAGTACAGATAATGTATAGATGTGACCTGCAGTCCTATGTAAAACCACAGATAACACAGTGATAACTCTCTGAGTACAGATAATGTATAGATGTGACCTGCAGTCCTATGTAACACCACAGATAACACAGTGATAACTCTCTGAGTACAGATAATGTAGTAGATGTGACCTGCAGTCCTATGTAACACCACAGATAACACAGTGATAACTCTCTGAGCACAGATAATGTAGTAGATGTGACCTGCAGTCCTATGTAACACCACAGATAACACAGTGATAACTCTCTGAGTACAGATAATGTATAGATGTGACCTGCAGTCCTATGTAACACCACAGATAACACAGTGATAACTCTCTGAGTACAGATAATGTAGTAGGTGTGACCTGCAGTCCTATGTAACACCACAGATAACACAGTGATAACTCTCTGAGTACAGATAATGTATAGATGTGACCTGCAGTCCTATGTAACACCACAGATAACACAGTGATAACTCTCTGAGTACAGATAATGTAGTAGATGTGACCTGCAGTCCTATGTAACACCACAGATAACAGTGATAACTCTCTGAGTACAGATAATGTAGGAGATGATACTTGCAGTCCTATGTAACACCACAGATAACACAGTGATAACTCTCTGAGTACAGATAATGTAGTAGATGTGACCTGCAGTCCTATGTAACACCACAGATAACACAATGATAACTCTCTGAGTACAGATAATGTATAGATGTGACCTGCAGTCCTATGTAAAACCACAGATAACACAGTGATAACTCTCTGAGTACAGATAATGTATAGATGTGACCTGCAGTCCTATGTAACACCACAGATAACACAGTGATAACTCTCTGAGTACAGATAATGTAGTAGATGTGACCTGCAGTCCTATGTAACACCACAGATAACAGTGATAACTCTCTGAGTACAGATAATATAGATGTGACCTGCAGTCCTATGTAACACCACAGATAACACAGTGATAACTCTCTGAGTACAGATAATGTAGTAGATGTCACCTGCAGTCCTATGTAACACCACAGATAAAACAGTGATAACTCTCTGAGTACAGATAATGTAGTAGATGTGACCTGCAGTCCTATGTAACACCACAGATAACACAGTGATAACTCTCTGAGTACAGATAATGTATAGATGTGACCTGCAGTCCTATGTAACACCACAGATAACACAGTGATAACTCTCTGAGTACAGATAATGTATAGATGTGACCTGCAGTCCTATGTAACACCACAGATAACACAATGATAACTCTCTGAGTACAGATAATGTATAGATGTGACCTGCAGTCCTATGTAACACCACAGATAACACAGTGATAACTCTCTGAGTACAGATAATGTAGTAGATGTGACCTGCAGTCCTATGTAACACCACAGATAACACAGTGATAACTCTCTGAGTACAGATAATGTATAGATGTGACCTGCAGTCCTATGTAACACCACAGATAACACAGTGATAACTCTCTGAGTACAGATAATGTATAGATGTGACCTGCAGTCCTATGTAACACCACAGATAACACAGTGATAACTCTCTGAGTACAGATAATATAGTAGATGTGACCTGCAGTCCTATGTAACACCACAGATAACAGTGATAACTCTCTGAGTACAGATAATGTAGTAGATGTGACCTGCAGTCCTATGTAACACCACAGATAACACAGTGATAACTCTCTGAGTACAGATAATGTAGTAGATGTGACCTGCAGTCCTATGTAACACCACAGATAACAGTGATAACTCTCTGAGTACAGATAATTTATAGATGTGACCTGCAGTCCTATGTAACACCACAGATAACACAGTGATAACTCTCTGAGTACAGATAATGTATAGATGTGACCTGCAGTCCTATGTAACACCACAGATAACAGTGATAACTCTCTGAGTACAGATAATGTATAGATGTGACCTGCAGTCCTATGTAACACCACAGATAACACAGTGATAACTCTCTGAATACAGATAATGTAGTAGATGTGACCTGCAGTCCTATGTAACACCACAGATAACACAGTGATAACTCTCTGAGTACAGATAATGTAGTAGATGTGACCTGCAGTCCTATGTAACACCACAGATAACACAATGATAACTCTCTGAGTACAGATAATGTATAGATGTGACCTGCAGTCCTATGTAAAACCACAGATAACACAGTGATAACTCTCTGAGTACAGATAATGTATAGATGTGACCTGCAGTCCTATGTAACACCACAGATAACACAGTGATAACTCTCTGAGTACAGATAATGTAGTAGATGTGACCTGCAGTCCTATGTAACACCACAGATAACACAGTGATAACTCTCTGAGTACAGATAATATAGATGTGACCTGCAGTCCTATGTAACACCACAGATAACACAGTGATAACTCTCTGAGTACAGATAATGTATAGATGTGACCTGCAGTCCTATGTAACACCACAGATAACACAGTGATAACTCTCTGAGTACAGATAATGTAGTAGATGTGACCTGCAGTCCTATGTAACACCACAGATAACACAGTGATAACTCTCTGAGTACAGATAATGTATAGATGTGACCTGCAGTCCTATGTAACACCACAGATAACACAGTGATAACTCTCTGAGCACAGATAATGTAGTAGATGTGACCTGCAGTCCTATGTAACACCACAGATAACACAGTGATAACTCTCTGAGTACAGATAATGTATAGATGTGACCTGCAGTCCTATGTAACACCACAGATAACACAGTGATAACTCTCTGAGTACAGATAATGTAGTAGATGTGACCTGCAGTCCTATGTAACACCACAGATAACACAGTGATAACTCTCTGAGTACAGATAATGTATAGATGTGACCTGCAGTCCTATGTAACACCACAGATAACACAGTGATAACTCTCTGAGTACAGATAATGTATAGATGTGACCTGCAGTCCTATGTAACACCACAGATAACACAGTGATAACTCTCTGAGTACAGATAATGTAGTAGATGTGACCTGCAGTCCTATGTAACACCACAGATAACAGTGATAACTCTCTGAGTACAGATAATGTATAGATGTGACCTGCAGTCCTATGTAACACCACAGATAACACAGTGATAACTCTCTGAATACAGATAATGTAGTAGATGTGACCTGCAGTCCTATGTAACACCACAGATAACACAGTGATAACTCTCTGAGTACAGATAATGTAGTAGATGTGACCTGCAGTCCTATGTAACACCACAGATAACACAATGATAACTCTCTGAGTACAGATAATGTATAGATGTGACCTGCAGTCCTATGTAAAACCACAGATAACACAGTGATAACTCTCTGAGTACAGATAATGTATAGATGTGACCTGCAGTCCTATGTAACACCACAGATAACACAGTGATAACTCTCTGAGTACAGATAATGTAGTAGATGTGACCTGCAGTCCTATGTAACACCACAGATAACAGTGATAACTCTCTGAGTACAGATAATATAGATGTGACCTGCAGTCCTATGTAACACCACAGATAACACAGTGATAACTCTCTGAGTACAGATAATGTAGTAGATGTCACCTGCAGTCCTATGTAACACCACAGATAAAACAGTGATAACTCTCTGAGTACAGATAATGTAGTAGATGTGACCTGCAGTCCTATGTAACACCACAGATAACACAGTGATAACTCTCTGAGTACAGATAATGTATAGATGTGACCTGCAGTCCTATGTAACACCACAGATAACACAGTGATAACTCTCTGAGTACAGATAATGTATAGATGTGACCTGCAGTCCTATGTAACACCACAGATAACACAATGATAACTCTCTGAGTACAGATAATGTATAGATGTGACCTGCAGTCCTATGTAACACCACAGATAACACAGTGATAACTCTCTGAGTACAGATGATGTATAGATGTGACCTGCAGTCCTATGTAACACCACAGATAACACAGTGATAACTCTCTGAGTACAGATAATGTAGTAGATGTGACCTGCAGTCCTATGTAACACCACAGATAACACAGTGATAACTCTCTGAGTACAGATAATGTAGCAGATGTGACCTGCAGTCCTATGTAACACCACAGATAACAGTGATAACTCTCTGAGTACAGATAATGTAGCAGATGTGACCTGCAGTCCTATGTGACACCACAGATAACAGTGATAACTGAGTACAGATAATGTATAGATGTGACCTGCAGTCCTATGTAACACCACAGATAACAGTTATTACTCTCTGAGTACAGATAATGTAGTAGATGTTACCTGCAGTCCTATGTAACACCACATATAACAGTGATAACTCTCTGAGTACAGATAATGTAGGAGATGATACTTGCAGTCCTATGTAACACCACAGATAACACAGTGATAACTCTCTGAGTACAGATAATGTAGTAGATGTGACCTGCAGTCCTATGTAACACCACAGATAACAGTGATAACTCTCTGAGTACAGATAATGTATAGATGTAACCTGCAGTCCTATGTAACACCACAGATAACACAGTGATAACTCTCTGACTACAGATAATGTATAGATGTGACCTGCAGTCCTATGTAACACCACAGCTAACACAGTGATAACTCTCTGAGTACAGATAATGTATAGATGTGACCTGCAGTCCTATGTAACACCACAGATAACACAGTGATAACTCTCTGAGTACAGATAATGTAGTAGATGTGACCTGCAGTCCTATGTAACACCACAGATAACAGTGATAACTCTCTGAGTACAGATAATGTATAGATGTGACCTGCAGTCCTATGTAACACCACAGATAACACAGTGATAACTCTCTGAGTACAGATAATGTATAGATGTGACCTGCAGTCCTATGTAACACCACAGATAACAGTGATAACTCTCTGAGTACAGATAATGTATAGATGTGACCTGCAGTCCTATGTAACACCACAGATAACACAGTGATAACTCTCTGAGTACAGATAATGTATAGATGTGACCTGCAGTCCTATGTAACACCACAGATAACAGTGATAACTCTGAGTACAGATAATGTATAGATGTGACCTGCAGTCCTATGTAACACCACAGATAACAGTTATAACTCTCTGAGTACAGACAATGTAGTAGATGTTACCTGCAGTCCTATGTAACACCACAGATAACAGTGATAACTCTCTGAGTACAGATAATGTATAGATGTGACCTGCAGTCCTATGTAACACCACAGATAACAGTGATAACTCTCTGAGTACAGATAATGTATAGATGTGACCTGCAGTCCTATGTAACACCACAGATAACAGTGATAACTCTCTGAGTACAGATAATGTAGTATATGTGACCTGCAGTCCTATGTAACACCACAGATAACAGTGATAACTCTCTGAGTACAGATAATGTATAGATGTGACCTGCAGTCCTATGTAACACCACAGATAACAGTGATAACTCTCTGAGTACAGATAATGTAGTAGATGTGACCTGCAGTCCTATGTAACACCACAGATAACAGTGATAACTCTCAGTACAGATAATGTAGTAGATGTGACCTGCAGTCCTATGTAACACCACAGATAACACAGTGATATCTCTCTGAGTACAGATAATGTAGTAGATGTGACCTGCAGTCCTATGTAACATCACAGATAACACAGTGATAACTCTCTGAGTAAAGATAATGTAGTAGATGTGACCTGCAGTCCTATGTAACACCACAGATAACAGTGATAACTCTCTGAGTACAGATAATGTAGTAGATGTTACCTGCAGTCCTATGTAACACCACAGATAACAGTGATAACTCTCTGAGTACAGATAATGTATAGATGTGTCCTGCAGTCCTATGTAACACCACAGATAACACAGTGATAACTCTCTGAGTACAGATAATGTGGGAGATGATACTTGCAGTCCTATGTAACACCACAGATAACAGTGATAACTCTCTGAGTACAGATAATGTATAGATGTGTCCTGCAGTCCTATGTAACACCACAGATAACACAGTGATAACTCTCTGAGTACAGATAATGTAGTAGATGTGACCTGCAGTCCTATGTAACACCACAGATAACAGTGATAACTCTCTGAGTACAGATAATGTAGTAGATGTGACCTGCAGTCCTATGTAACACCACAGATAACAGTGATAACTCTCTGAGTACAGATAATGTAGTAGATGTGACCTGCAGTCCTATGTAACACCACAGATAACAGTGATAACTCTCTGAGTACAGATAATGTATAGATGTGTCCTGCAGTCCTATGTAACACCACAGATAACACAGTGATAACTCTCTGAGTACAGATAATGTATAGATGTGACCTGCAGTCCTATGTAACACCACAGATAACACAGTGATAACTCTCTGAATACAGATAATGTAGTAGATGTGACCTGCAGTCCTATGTAACACCACAGATAACACAGTGATAACTCTCTGAGTACAGATAATGTAGTAGATGTGACCTGCAGTCCTATGTAACACCACAGATAACACAATGATAACTCTCTGAGTACAGATAATGTATAGATGTGACCTGCAGTCCTATGTAACACCACAGATAACACAGTGATAACTCTCTGAGTACAGATAATGTAGTAGATGTGACCTGCAGTCCTATGTAACACCACAGATAACAGTGATAACTCTCTGAGTACAGATAATATAGATGTGACCTGCAGTCCTATGTAACACCACAGATAACACAGTGATAACTCTCTGAGTACAGATAATGTATAGATGTGACCTGCAGTCCTATGTAACACCACAGATAACACAGTGATAACTCTCTGAGTACAGATAATGTAGTAGATGTCACCTGCAGTCCTATGTAACACCACAGATAACACAGTGATAACTCTCTGAGTACAGATAATGTAGTAGATGTGACCTGCAGTCCTATGTAACACCACAGATAACACAGTGATAACTCTCTGAGTACAGATAATGTATAGATGTGACCTGCAGTCCTATGTAACACCACAGATAACACAGTGATAACTCTCTGAGTACAGATAATGTATAGATGTGACCTGCAGTCCTATGTAACACCACAGGTAACACAGTGATAACTCTCTGAGTACAGATAATGTATAGATGTGACCTGCAGTCCTATGTAACACCACAGATAACACAATGATAACTCTCTGAGTACAGATAATGTATAGATGTGACCTGCAGTCCTATGTAACACCACAGATAACACAGTGATAACTCTCTGAGTACAGATAATGTATAGATGTGACCTGCAGTCCTATGTAACACTACAGATAACACAGTGATAACTCTCTGAGTACAGATAATGTATAGATGTGACCTGCAGTCCTATGTAACACCACAGATAACACAGTGATAACTCTCTGAGTACAGATAATGTAGTAGATGTGACCTGCAGTCCTATGTAACACCACAGATAACACAGTGATAATTCTCTGAGTACAGATAATGTAGTAGATGTGACCTGCAGTCCTATGTAACACCACAGATAACACAGTGATATCTCTCTGAGTACAGATAATGTAGTAGATGTGACCTGCAGTCCTATGTAACACCACAGATAACACAGTGATAACTCTCTGAGTACAGATAATGTATAGATGTGACCTGCAGTCCTATGTAACACCACAGATAACACAGTGATAACTCTCTGAGTACAGATGATGTATAGATGTGACCTGCAGTCCTATGTAACACCACAGATAACAGTGATAACTGAGTACAGATAATGTATAGATGTGACCTGCAGTCCTATGTAACACCACAGATAACAGTTATTACTCTCTGAGTACAGATAATGTAGTAGATGTTACCTGCAGTCCTATGTAACACCACATATAACAGTGATAACTCTCTGAGTACAGATAATGTAGGAGATGATACTTGCAGTCCTATGTAACACCACAGATAACACAGTGATAACTCTCTGAGTACAGATAATGTAGTAGATGTGACCTGCAGTCCTATGTAACACCACAGATAACAGTGATAACTCTCTGAGTACAGATAATGTATAGATGTAACCTGCAGTCCTATGTAACACCACAGATAACACAGTGATAACTCTCTGAATACAGATAATGTATAGATGTGACCTGCAGTCCTATGTAACACCACAGATAACACAGTGATACCTCTCTGAGTACAGATAATGTAGTAGATGTGACCTGCAGTCCTATGTAACACCACAGATAACAGTGATAACTCTCTGAGTACAGATAATGTATAGATGTGACCTGCAGTCCTATGTAACACCACAGATAACAGTGATAACTCTCTGAGTACAGATAATGTATAGATGTGACCTGCAGTCCTATGTAACACCACAGATAACAGTGATAACTCTCTGAGTACAGATAATGTAGTAGATGTGACCTGCAGTCCTATGTAACACCACAGATAACAGTGATAACTCTCTGAGTACAGATAATGTATAGATGTGACCTGCAGTCCTATGTAACACCACAGATAACAGTGATAACTCTCTGAGTACAGATAATGTATAGATGTGACCTGCAGTCCTATGTAACACCACAGATAACACAGTGATAACTCTCTGAGTACAGATAATGTATAGATGTGACCTGCAGTCCTATGTAACACCACAGATAACAGTAATAACTCTGAGTACAGATAATGTATAGATGTGACCTGCAGTCCTATGTAACACCACAGATAACAGTTATAACTCTCTGAGTACAGACAATGTAGTAGATGTTACCTGCAGTCCTATGTAACACCACAGATAACAGTGATAACTCTCTGAGTACAGATAATGTATAGATGTGACCTGCAGTCCTATGTAACACCACAGATAACAGTGATAACTCTCTGAGTACAGATAATGTATAGATGTGACCTGCAGTCCTATGTAACACCACAGATAACAGTGATAACTCTCTGAGTACAGATAATGTAGTATATGTGACCTGCAGTCCTATGTAACACCACAGATAACAGTGATAACTCTCTGAGTACAGATAATGTATAGATGTGACCTGCAGTCCTATGTAACACCACAGATAACAGTGATAACTCTCTGAGTACAGATAATGTAGTAGATGTGACCTGCAGTCCTATGTAACACCACAGATAACAGTGATAACTCTCAGTACAGATAATGTAGTAGATGTGACCTGCAGTCCTATGTAACACCACAGATAACACAGTGATATCTCTCTGAGTACAGATAATGTAGTAGATGTGACCTGCAGTCCTATGTAACATCACAGATAACACAGTGATAACTCTCTGAGTACAGATAATGTAGTAGATGTGACCTGCAGTCCTATGTAACACCACAGATAACAGTGATAACTCTCTGAGTACAGATAATGTAGTAGATGTTACCTGCAGTCCTATGTAACACCACAGATAACAGTGATAACTCTCTGAGTACAGATAATGTATAGATGTGTCCTGCAGTCCTATGTAACACCACAGATAACACAGTGATAACTCTCTGAGTACAGATAATGTGGGAGATGATACTTGCAGTCCTATGTAACACCACAGATAACAGTGATAACTCTCTGAGTACAGATAATGTATAGATGTGTCCTGCAGTCCTATGTAACACCACAGATAACACAGTGATAACTCTCTGAGTACAGATAATGTAGTAGATGTGACCTGCAGTCCTATGTAACACCACAGATAACAGTGATAACTCTCTGAGTACAGATAATGTAGTAGATGTGACCTGCAGTCCTATGTAACACCACAGATAACAGTGATAACTCTCTGAGTACAGATAATGTAGTAGATGTGACCTGCAGTCCTATGTAACACCACAGATAACAGTGATAACTCTCTGAGTACAGATAATGTATAGATGTGTCCTGCAGTCCTATGTAACACCACAGATAACACAGTGATAACTCTCTGAGTACAGATAATGTGGGAGATGATACTTGCAGTCCTATGTAACACCACAGATAACAGTGATAACTCTCTGAGTACAGATAATGTATAGATGTGACCTGCAGTCCTATGTAACACCACAGATAACAGTGATAACTCTCTGAGTACAGATAATGTATAGATGTGACCTGCAGTCCTATGTAACACCACAGATAACAGTGATAACTCTCTGACTACAGATAATGTAGTAGATGTGACCTGCAGTCCTATGTAACACCACAGATAACACAGTGATAACTCTCTGAGTACAGATAATGTATAGATGTGACCTGCAGTCCTATGTAACACCACAGATAACACAGTGATAACTCTCTGAGTACAGATAATGTATAGATGTGACCTGCAGTCCTATGTAACACCACAGATAACACAGTGATAACTCTCTGAGTACAGATAATGTAGTAGATGTGACCTGCAGTCCTATGTAACACCACAGATAACACAGTGACAACTCTCTGAGTACAGATAATGTAATAGATGTGACCTGCAGTCCTATGTAACACCACAGATAACACAGTGATAACTCTCTGAGTACAGATAATGTATAGATGTGACCTGCAGTCCTATGTAACACCACAGATAACAGTGATAACTCTCTGAGTACAGATAATTTATAGATGTGACCTGCAGTCCTATGTAACACCACAGATAACACAATGATAACTCTCTGAGTACAGATAATGTATAGATGTGACCTGCAGTCCTATGTAACACCACAGATAACACAGTGATAACTCTCTGAGTACAGATAATGTATAGATGTGACCTGCAGTCCTATGTAACACTACAGATAACACAGTGATAACTCTCTGAGTACAGATAATGTATAGATGTGACCTGCAGTCCTATGTAACACCACAGATAACACAGTGATAACTCTCTGAGTACAGATAATGTAGTAGATGTGACCTGCAGTCCTATGTAACACCACAGATAACACAGTGATAATTCTCTGAGTACAGATAATGTAGTAGATGTGACCTGCAGTCCTATGTAACACCACAGATAACACAGTGATATCTCTCTGAGTACAGATAATGTAGTAGATGTGACCTGCAGTCCTATGTAACACCACAGATAACACAGTGATAACTCTCTGAGTACAGATAATGTATAGATGTGACCTGCAGTCCTATGTAACACCACAGATAACACAGTGATAACTCTCTGAGTACAGATGATGTATAGATGTGACCTGCAGTCCTATGTAACACCACAGATAACAGTGATAACTGAGTACAGATAATGTATAGATGTGACCTGCAGTCCTATGTAACACCACAGATAACAGTTATTACTCTCTGAGTACAGATAATGTAGTAGATGTTACCTGCAGTCCTATGTAACACCACATATAACAGTGATAACTCTCTGAGTACAGATAATGTAGGAGATGATACTTGCAGTCCTATGTAACACCACAGATAACACAGTGATAACTCTCTGAGTACAGATAATGTAGTAGATGTGACCTGCAGTCCTATGTAACACCACAGATAACAGTGATAACTCTCTGAGTACAGATAATGTATAGATGTAACCTGCAGTCCTATGTAACACCACAGATAACACAGTGATAACTCTCTGAATACAGATAATGTATAGATGTGACCTGCAGTCCTATGTAACACCACAGATAACACAGTGATACCTCTCTGAGTACAGATAATGTAGTAGATGTGACCTGCAGTCCTATGTAACACCACAGATAACAGTGATAACTCTCTGAGTACAGATAATGTATAGATGTGACCTGCAGTCCTATGTAACACCACAGATAACAGTGATAACTCTCTGAGTACAGATAATGTATAGATGTGACCTGCAGTCCTATGTAACACCACAGATAACAGTGATAACTCTCTGAGTACAGATAATGTAGTAGATGTGACCTGCAGTCCTATGTAACACCACAGATAACAGTGATAACTCTCTGAGTACAGATAATGTATAGATGTGACCTGCAGTCCTATGTAACACCACAGATAACAGTGATAACTCTCTGAGTACAGATAATGTATAGATGTGACCTGCAGTCCTATGTAACACCACAGATAACACAGTGATAACTCTCTGAGTACAGATAATGTATAGATGTGACCTGCAGTCCTATGTAACACCACAGATAACAGTAATAACTCTGAGTACAGATAATGTATAGATGTGACCTGCAGTCCTATGTAACACCACAGATAACAGTTATAACTCTCTGAGTACAGACAATGTAGTAGATGTTACCTGCAGTCCTATGTAACACCACAGATAACAGTGATAACTCTCTGAGTACAGATAATGTATAGATGTGACCTGCAGTCCTATGTAACACCACAGATAACAGTGATAACTCTCTGAGTACAGATAATGTATAGATGTGACCTGCAGTCCTATGTAACACCACAGATAACAGTGATAACTCTCTGAGTACAGATAATGTAGTATATGTGACCTGCAGTCCTATGTAACACCACAGATAACAGTGATAACTCTCTGAGTACAGATAATGTATAGATGTGACCTGCAGTCCTATGTAACACCACAGATAACAGTGATAACTCTCTGAGTACAGATAATGTAGTAGATGTGACCTGCAGTCCTATGTAACACCACAGATAACAGTGATAACTCTCAGTACAGATAATGTAGTAGATGTGACCTGCAGTCCTATGTAACACCACAGATAACACAGTGATATCTCTCTGAGTACAGATAATGTAGTAGATGTGACCTGCAGTCCTATGTAACATCACAGATAACACAGTGATAACTCTCTGAGTACAGATAATGTAGTAGATGTGACCTGCAGTCCTATGTAACACCACAGATAACAGTGATAACTCTCTGAGTACAGATAATGTAGTAGATGTTACCTGCAGTCCTATGTAACACCACAGATAACAGTGATAACTCTCTGAGTACAGATAATGTATAGATGTGTCCTGCAGTCCTATGTAACACCACAGATAACACAGTGATAACTCTCTGAGTACAGATAATGTGGGAGATGATACTTGCAGTCCTATGTAACACCACAGATAACAGTGATAACTCTCTGAGTACAGATAATGTATAGATGTGTCCTGCAGTCCTATGTAACACCACAGATAACACAGTGATAACTCTCTGAGTACAGATAATGTAGTAGATGTGACCTGCAGTCCTATGTAACACCACAGATAACAGTGATAACTCTCTGAGTACAGATAATGTAGTAGATGTGACCTGCAGTCCTATGTAACACCACAGATAACAGTGATAACTCTCTGAGTACAGATAATGTAGTAGATGTGACCTGCAGTCCTATGTAACACCACAGATAACAGTGATAACTCTCTGAGTACAGATAATGTATAGATGTGTCCTGCAGTCCTATGTAACACCACAGATAACACAGTGATAACTCTCTGAGTACAGATAATGTGGGAGATGATACTTGCAGTCCTATGTAACACCACAGATAACAGTGATAACTCTCTGAGTACAGATAATGTATAGATGTGACCTGCAGTCCTATGTAACACCACAGATAACAGTGATAACTCTCTGAGTACAGATAATGTAGTAGATGTGACCTGCAGTCCTATGTAACACCACAGATAACAGTGATAACTCTCTGAGTACAGATAATGTATAGATGTGACCTGCAGTCCTATGTAACACCACAGATAACAGTGATAACTCTCTGAGTACAGATAATGTATAGATGTGACCTGCAGTCCTATGTAACACCACAGATAACAGTGATAACTCTCTGACTACAGATAATGTAGTAGATGTGACCTGCAGTCCTATGTAACACCACAGATAACACAGTGATAACTCTCTGAGTACAGATAATGTATAGATGTGACCTGCAGTCCTATGTAACACCACAGATAACACAGTGATAACTCTCTGAGTACAGATAATGTATAGATGTGACCTGCAGTCCTATGTAACACCACAGATAACACAGTGATAACTCTCTGAGTACAGATAATGTAGTAGATGTGACCTGCAGTCCTATGTAACACCACAGATAACACAGTGACAACTCTCTGAGTACAGATAATGTAATAGATGTGACCTGCAGTCCTATGTAACACCACAGATAACACAGTGATAACTCTCTGAGTACAGATAATGTATAGATGTGACCTGCAGTCCTATGTAACACCACAGATAACAGTGATAACTCTCTGAGTACAGATAATGTATAGATGTGACCTGCAGTCCTATGTAACACCACAGATAACACAGTGATAACTCTCTGAGTACAGATAATGTATAGATGTGACCTGCAGTCCTATGTAACACTACAGATAACACAGTGATAACTCTCTGAGTACAGATAATGTATAGATGTGACCTGCAGTCCTATGTAACACCACAGATAACACAGTGATAACTCTCTGAGTACAGATAATGTATAGATGTGACCTGCAGTCCTATGTAACACCACAGATAACAGTGATAACTCTCTGAGTACAGATAATGTATAGATGTGACCTGCAGTCCTATGTAACACCACAGATAACACAGTGATAACTCTCTGAGTACAGATAATGTATAGATGTGACCTGCAGTCCTATGTAACACCACAGATAACACAGTGATAACTCTCTGAGTACAGATAATGTATAGATGTAACCTGCAGTCCTATGTAACACCACAGATAACACAGTGATAACTCTCTGAGTACAGATAATGTAGTAGATGTGACCTGCAGTCCTATGTAACACCACAGATAACACAGTGATAACTCTCTGAGTACAGATAATGTATAGATGTGACCTGCAGTCCTATGTAACACCACAGATAACACAGTGATAACTCTCTGAGTACAGATAATGTATAGATGTGACCTGCAGTCCTATGTAACACCACAGATAACAGTGATAACTCTCTGAGTACAGATAATGTATAGATGTGACCTGCAGTCCTATGTAACACCACAGATAACAGTGATAACTCTCTGAGTACAGATAATGTATAGATGTGACCTGCAGTCCTATGTAACACCACAGATAACACAGTGATAACTCTCTGAGTACAGATAATGTAGTAGATGTGACCTGCAGTCCTATGTAACACCACAGATAACAGTGATAACTCTCTGAGTACAGATAATGTATAGATGTGACCTGCAGTCCTATGTAACACCACAGATAACACAGTGATAACTCTCTGAGTACAGATAATGTATAGATGTGACCTGCAGTCCTATGTAACACCACAGATAACAGTGATAACTCTCTGAGTACAGATAATGTATAGATGTGACCTGCAGTCCTATGTAACACCACAGATAACACAGTGATAACTCTCTGAGTACAGATAATGTATAGATGTGACCTGCAGTCCTATGTAACACCACAGATAACACAGTGATAACTCTCTGAGTACAGATAATGTATAGATGTGACCTGCAGTCCTATGTAACACCACAGATAACAGTTATAACTCTCTGAGTACAGACAATGTAGTAGATGTTACCTGCAGTCCTATGTAACACCACAGATAACAGTGATAACTCTCTGAGTACAGATAATGTATAGATGTGACCTGCAGTCCTATGTAACACCACAGATAACAGTGATAACTCTCTGAGTACAGATAATGTAGTAGATGTGACCTGCAGTCCTATGTAACACCACAGATAACAGTGATAACTCTCTGAGTACAGATAATGTAGTAGATGTTACCTGCAGTCCTATGTAACACCACAGATAACAGTGATAACTCTCTGAGTACAGATAATGTATAGATGTGTCCTGCAGTCCTATGTAACACCACAGATAACACAGTGATAACTCTCTGAGTACAGATAATGTGGGAGATGATACTTGCAGTCCTATGTAACACCACAGATAACAGTGATAACTCTCTGAGTACAGATAATGTAGTAGATGTGACCTGCAGTCCTATGTAACACCACAGATAACAGTGATAACTCTCTGAGTACAGATAATGTATAGATGTGTCCTGCAGTCCTATGTAACACCACAGATAACAGTGATAACTCTCTGAGTACAGATAATGTAGTAGATGTGACCTGCAGTCCTATGTAACACCACAGATAACACAGTGACAACTCTCTGAGTACAGATAATGTAGTAGATGTGACCTGCAGTCCTATGTAACACCACAGATAACAGTGATAACTCTCTGAATACAGATAATGGAGTAGATGTGACCTGCAGTCCTATGTAACACCACAGATAACACAGTGATAACTCTCTGAGTACAGATAATGTAGTAGATGTGACCTGCAGTCCTATGTAACACCACAGATAACACAGTGATAACTCTCTGAGTACAGATAATGTATAGATGTGACCTGCAGTCCTATGTAACACCACAGATAACACAGTGATAACTCTCTGAGTACAGATAATGTATAGATGTGACCTGCAGTCCTATGTAACACCACAGATAACAGTGATAACTCTCTGAGTACAGATAATGTATAGATGTGACCTGCAGTCCTATGTAACACCACAGATAACACAGTGATAACTCTCTGAGTACAGATAATGTATAGATGTGACCTGCAGTCCTATGTAACACCACAGATAACAGTGATAACTCTCTGAGTACAGATAATGTAGTAGATGTGACCTGCAGTCCTATGTAACACCACAGATAACACAGTGATAACTCTCTGAGTACAGATAATGTATAGATGTGACCTGCAGTCCTATGTAACACCACAGATAACACAGTGATAACTCTCTGAGTACAGATAATGTATAGATGTGACCTGCAGTCCTATGTAACACTACAGATAACACAGTGATAACTCTCTGAGTACAGATAATGTATAGATGTGACCTGCAGTCCTATGTAACACCACAGATAACACAGTGATAACTCTCTGAGTACAGATAATGTATAGATGTGACCTGCAGTCCTATGTAACACCACAGATAACACAGTGATAACTCTCTGAGTACAGATAATGTATAGATGTGACCTGCAGTCCTATGTAACACCACAGATAACACAGTGATAACTCTCTGAGTACAGATAATGTAGTAGATGTGACCTGCAGTCCTATGTAACACCACAGATAACACAGTGATAACTCTGAGTACAGATAATGTAGTAGATGTGACCTGCAGTCCTATGTAACACCACAGATAACACAGTGATAACTCTCTGAGTACAGATAATGTAGTAGATGGGACCTGCAGTCCTATGTAACACCACAGATAACACAGTGATAACTCTCTGAGCACAGATAATGTAGTAGATGTGACCTGCAGTCCTATGTAACACCACAGGTAACACAGTGATAACTCTGTGAGTACATATAATGTATAGATGTGACCTGCAGTCCTATGTAACACCACAGATAACAGTGATAACTCTCTGAGTACAGATAATGTATAGATGTGACCTGCAGTCCTATGTAACACCACAGATAACAGTGATAACTCTCTGAGTACAGATAATGTATAGATGTGACCTGCAGTCCTATGTAACACCACAGATAACAGTGATAACTCTCTGAGTACAGATAATGTAGTAGATGTGACCTGCAGTCCTATGTAACACCACAGATAACATATAGTCATAACTCTCTGAGTACAGATAATGTATAGATGTGACCTGCAGTCCTATGTAACACCACAGATAACAGTGATAACTCTCAGTACAGATAATGTAGTAGATGTGACCTGCAGTCCTATGTAACACCACAGATAACACAGTGATAACTCTCTGAGTACAGATAATGTATAGATGTGACCTGCAGTCCTATGTAACACCACAGATAACACAGTGATAACTCTCTGAGTACAGATAATGTATAGATGTGACCTGCAGTCCTATGTAACACCACAGATAACACAGTGATAACTCTCTGAGTACAGATAATATAGATGTGACCTGCAGTCCTATGTAACACCACAGATAACACAGTGATAACTCTCTGAGTACAGATAATATAGTAGATGTGACCTGCAGTCCTATGTAACACCACAGATAACACAGTGATAACTCTCTGAGTACAGATAATGTAGTAGATGTGACCTGCAGTCCTATGTAACACCACAAATAACAGTGATAACTCTCTGAGTACAGATAATGTATAGATGTGACCTGCAGTCCTATGTAACACCACAGATAACAGTGATAACTCTGAGAACAGATAATGTAGTAGATGTGACCTGCAGTCCTATGTAACACCAGAGATAACACAGTGATAACTCTCTGAGTACAGATAATGTATAGATGTGACCTGCAGTCCTATGTAACACCACAGATAACAGTGATAACTCTCTGAGTACAGATAATGTAGTAGATGTGACCTGCAGTCCTATGTAACACCACAGGTAACACAGTGATAACTCTGTGAGTACATATAATGTATAGATGTGACCTGCAGTCCTATGTAACACCACAGATAACAGTGATAACTCTCTGAGTACAGATAATGTATAGATGTGACCTGCAGTCCTATGTAACACCACAGATAACAGTGATAACTCTCTGAGTATAGATAATGTAGTAGATGTGACCTGCAGTCCTATGTAACACCACAGATAACACAGTGATAACTCTCTGAGTACAGATAATGTATGGATGTGACCTGCAGTCCTATGTAACACCACAGATAACAGTGATAACTCTGAGAACAGATAATGTAGTAGATGTGACCTGCAGTCCTATGTAACACCACAGATAACAGTGATAACTCTGAGAACAGATAATGTAGTAGATGTGACCTGCAGTCCTATGTAACACCACAGATAACACAGTGATAACTCTCTGAGCACAGATAATGTAGTAGATGTGACCTGCAGTCCTATGTAACACCACAGATAACACAGTGATAACTCTCTGAGTACAGATAATGTATAGATGTGACCTGCAGTCCTATGTAACACCACAGATAACAGTGATAACTCTGAGAACAGATAATGTAGTAGATGTGACCTGCAGTCCTATGTAACACCACAGATAACAGTGATAACTCTGAGAACAGATAATGTAGTAGATGTGACCTGCAGTCCTATGTAACATCACAGATAACACAGTGATAACTCTCTGAGTACAGATAATGTAGTAGATGTGACCTGCAGTCCTATGTAACACCACAGGTAACACAGTGATAACTCTGTGAGTACATATAATGTATAGATGTGACCTGCAGTCCTATGTAACACCACAGATAACAGTGATAACTCTCTGAGTACAGATAATGTAGTAGATGTGACCTGCAGTCCTATGTAACACCACAGATAACACAGTGATAACTCTCTGAGTACAGATAATGTAGTAGATGTGACCTGCAGTCCTATGTAACACCACAGATAACACAGTGATAACTCTGAGTACAGATAATGTATAGATGTGACCTGCAGTCCTATGTAACACCACAGATAACACAGTGATAACTCTCTGAGTACAGATAATGTATAGATGTGACCTGCAGTCCTATGTAACACCACAGATAACAGTGATAACTCTCTGAGTACAGATAATGTATAGATGTGACCTGCAGTCCTATGTAACACCACAGATAACAGTGATAACTCTCTGAGTACAGATAATGTATAGATGTGACCTGCAGTCCTATGTAACACCACAGATAACACAGTGATAACTCTGAGTACAGATAATGTAGTAGATGTGACCTGCAGTCCTATGTAACACCACAGATAACACAGTGATAACTCTCTGAGTACAGATAATGTAATAGATGTGACCTGCAGTCCTATGTAACACCACAGATAACACAGTGATAACTCTCTGAGTACAGATAATGTATAGATGTGACCTGCAGTCCTATGTAACACCACAGATAACATATAGTCATAACTCTCTGAGTACAGATAATGTATAGATGTGACCTGCAGTCCTATGTAACACCACAGATAACACAGTGATAACTCTCTGAGTACAGATAATGTATAGATGTGACCTGCAGTCCTATGTAACACTACAGATAACACAGTGATAACTCTCTGAGTACAGATAATGTATAGATGTGACCTGCAGTCCTATGTAACACCACAGATAACACAGTGATAACTCTCTGAGTACAGATAATGTATAGATGTGACCTGCAGTCCTATGTAACACCACAGATAACAGTGATAACTCTCTGAGTACAGATAATGTATAGATGTGACCTGCAGTCCTATGTAACACCACAGATAACACAGTGATAACTCTCTGAGTACAGATAATGTATAGATGTGACCTGCAGTCCTATGTAACACCACAGATAACACAGTGATAACTCTCTGAGTACAGATAATGTATAGATGTAACCTGCAGTCCTATGTAACACCACAGATAACACAGTGATAACTCTCTGAGTACAGATAATGTAGTAGATGTGACCTGCAGTCCTATGTAACACCACAGATAACACAGTGATAACTCTCTGAGTACAGATAATGTATAGATGTGACCTGCAGTCCTATGTAACACCACAGATAACACAGTGATAACTCTCTGAGTACAGATAATGTATAGATGTGACCTGCAGTCCTATGTAACACCACAGATAACAGTGATAACTCTCTGAGTACAGATAATGTATAGATGTGACCTGCAGTCCTATGTAACACCACAGATAACAGTGATAACTCTCTGAGTACAGATAATGTATAGATGTGACCTGCAGTCCTATGTAACACCACAGATAACACAGTGATAACTCTCTGAGTACAGATAATGTAGTAGATGTGACCTGCAGTCCTATGTAACACCACAGATAACAGTGATAACTCTCTGAGTACAGATAATGTATAGATGTGACCTGCAGTCCTATGTAACACCACAGATAACACAGTGATAACTCTCTGAGTACAGATAATGTATAGATGTGACCTGCAGTCCTATGTAACACCACAGATAACAGTGATAACTCTCTGAGTACAGATAATGTATAGATGTGACCTGCAGTCCTATGTAACACCACAGATAACACAGTGATAACTCTCTGAGTACAGATAATGTATAGATGTGACCTGCAGTCCTATGTAACACCACAGATAACACAGTGATAACTCTCTGAGTACAGATAATGTATAGATGTGACCTGCAGTCCTATGTAACACCACAGATAACAGTGATAACTCTGAGTACAGATAATGTATAGATGTGACCTGCAGTCCTATGTAACACCACAGATAACAGTTATAACTCTCTGAGTACAGACAATGTAGTAGATGTTACCTGCAGTCCTATGTAACACCACAGATAACAGTGATAACTCTCTGAGTACAGATAATGTATAGATGTGACCTGCAGTCCTATGTAACACCACAGATAACAGTGATAACTCTCTGAGTACAGATAATGTAGTAGATGTGACCTGCAGTCCTATGTAACACCACAGATAACAGTGATAACTCTCTGAGTACAGATAATGTAGTAGATGTTACCTGCAGTCCTATGTAACACCACAGATAACAGTGATAACTCTCTGAGTACAGATAATGTATAGATGTGTCCTGCAGTCCTATGTAACACCACAGATAACACAGTGATAACTCTCTGAGTACAGATAATGTGGGAGATGATACTTGCAGTCCTATGTAACACCACAGATAACAGTGATAACTCTCTGAGTACAGATAATGTAGTAGATGTGACCTGCAGTCCTATGTAACACCACAGATAACAGTGATAACTCTCTGAGTACAGATAATGTATAGATGTGTCCTGCAGTCCTATGTAACACCACAGATAACAGTGATAACTCTCTGAGTACAGATAATGTAGTAGATGTGACCTGCAGTCCTATGTAACACCACAGATAACACAGTGACAACTCTCTGAGTACAGATAATGTAGTAGATGTGACCTGCAGTCCTATGTAACACCACAGATAACAGTGATAACTCTCTGAATACAGATAATGGAGTAGATGTGACCTGCAGTCCTATGTAACACCACAGATAACACAGTGATAACTCTCTGAGTACAGATAATGTAGTAGATGTGACCTGCAGTCCTATGTAACACCACAGATAACACAGTGATAACTCTCTGAGTACAGATAATGTATAGATGTGACCTGCAGTCCTATGTAACACCACAGATAACACAGTGATAACTCTCTGAGTACAGATAATGTATAGATGTGACCTGCAGTCCTATGTAACACCACAGATAACAGTGATAACTCTCTGAGTACAGATAATGTATAGATGTGACCTGCAGTCCTATGTAACACCACAGATAACACAGTGATAACTCTCTGAGTACAGATAATGTATAGATGTGACCTGCAGTCCTATGTAACACCACAGATAACAGTGATAACTCTCTGAGTACAGATAATGTAGTAGATGTGACCTGCAGTCCTATGTAACACCACAGATAACACAGTGATAACTCTCTGAGTACAGATTATGTATAGATGTGACCTGCAGTCCTATGTAACACCACAGATAACACAGTGATAACTCTCTGAGTACAGATAATGTATAGATGTGACCTGCAGTCCTATGTAACACTACAGATAACACAGTGATAACTCTCTGAGTACAGATAATGTATAGATGTGACCTGCAGTCCTATGTAACACCACAGATAACACAGTGATAACTCTCTGAGTACAGATAATGTATAGATGTGACCTGCAGTCCTATGTAACACCACAGATAACACAGTGATAACTCTCTGAGTACAGATAATGTATAGATGTGACCTGCAGTCCTATGTAACACCACAGATAACACAGTGATAACTCTCTGAGTACAGATAATGTAGTAGATGTGACCTGCAGTCCTATGTAACACCACAGATAACACAGTGATAACTCTGAGTACAGATAATGTAGTAGATGTGACCTGCAGTCCTATGTAACACCACAGATAACACAGTGATAACTCTCTGAGTACAGATAATGTAGTAGATGGGACCTGCAGTCCTATGTAACACCACAGATAACACAGTGATAACTCTCTGAGCACAGATAATGTAGTAGATGTGACCTGCAGTCCTATGTAACACCACAGGTAACACAGTGATAACTCTGTGAGTACATATAATGTATAGATGTGACCTGCAGTCCTATGTAACACCACAGATAACAGTGATAACTCTCTGAGTACAGATAATGTATAGATGTGACCTGCAGTCCTATGTAACACCACAGATAACAGTGATAACTCTCTGAGTACAGATAATGTATAGATGTGACCTGCAGTCCTATGTAACACCACAGATAACAGTGATAACTCTCTGAGTACAGATAATGTAGTAGATGTGACCTGCAGTCCTATGTAACACCACAGATAACATATAGTCATAACTCTCTGAGTACAGATAATGTATAGATGTGACCTGCAGTCCTATGTAACACCACAGATAACAGTGATAACTCTCAGTACAGATAATGTAGTAGATGTGACCTGCAGTCCTATGTAACACCACAGATAACACAGTGATAACTCTCTGAGTACAGATAATGTATAGATGTGACCTGCAGTCCTATGTAACACCACAGATAACACAGTGATAACTCTCTGAGTACAGATAATGTATAGATGTGACCTGCAGTCCTATGTAACACCACAGATAACACAGTGATAACTCTCTGAGTACAGATAATATAGATGTGACCTGCAGTCCTATGTAACACCACAGATAACACAGTGATAACTCTCTGAGTACAGATAATATAGTAGATGTGACCTGCAGTCCTATGTAACACCACAGATAACACAGTGATAACTCTCTGAGTACAGATAATGTAGTAGATGTGACCTGCAGTCCTATGTAACACCACAAATAACAGTGATAACTCTCTGAGTACAGATAATGTATAGATGTGACCTGCAGTCCTATGTAACACCACAGATAACAGTGATAACTCTCTGAGTACAGATAATGTAGTAGATGTGACCTGCAGTCCTATGTAACACCACAGGTAACACAGTGATAACTCTGTGAGTACATATAATGTATAGATGTGACCTGCAGTCCTATGTAACACCACAGATAACAGTGATAACTCTCTGAGTACAGATAATGTATAGATGTGACCTGCAGTCCTATGTAACACCACAGATAACAGTGATAACTCTCTGAGTATAGATAATGTAGTAGATGTGACCTGCAGTCCTATGTAACACCACAGATAACACAGTGATAACTCTCTGAGTACAGATAATGTATGGATGTGACCTGCAGTCCTATGTAACACCACAGATAACAGTGATAACTCTGAGAACAGATAATGTAGTAGATGTGACCTGCAGTCCTATGTAACACCACAGATAACAGTGATAACTCTGAGAACAGATAATGTAGTAGATGTGACCTGCAGTCCTATGTAACACCACAGATAACACAGTGATAACTCTCTGAGCACAGATAATGTAGTAGATGTGACCTGCAGTCCTATGTAACACCACAGATAACACAGTGATAACTCTCTGAGTACAGATAATGTATAGATGTGACCTGCAGTCCTATGTAACACCACAGATAACAGTGATAACTCTGAGAACAGATAATGTAGTAGATGTGACCTGCAGTCCTATGTAACACCACAGATAACAGTGATAACTCTGAGAACAGATAATGTAGTAGATGTGACCTGCAGTCCTATGTAACATCACAGATAACACAGTGATAACTCTCTGAGTACAGATAATGTAGTAGATGTGACCTGCAGTCCTATGTAACACCACAGGTAACACAGTGATAACTCTGTGAGTACATATAATGTATAGATGTGACCTGCAGTCCTATGTAACACCACAGATAACAGTGATAACTCTCTGAGTACAGATAATGTAGTAGATGTGACCTGCAGTCCTATGTAACACCACAGATAACACAGTGATAACTCTCTGAGTACAGATAATGTAGTAGATGTGACCTGCAGTCCTATGTAACACCACAGATAACACAGTGATAACTCTGAGTACAGATAATGTATAGATGTGACCTGCAGTCCTATGTAACACCACAGATAACACAGTGATAACTCTCTGAGTACAGATAATGTATAGATGTGACCTGCAGTCCTATGTAACACCACAGATAACAGTGATAACTCTCTGAGTACAGATAATGTATAGATGTGACCTGCAGTCCTATGTAACACCACAGATAACAGTGATAACTCTCTGAGTACAGATAATGTATAGATGTGACCTGCAGTCCTATGTAACACCACAGATAACACAGTGATAACTCTGAGTACAGATAATGTAGTAGATGTGACCTGCAGTCCTATGTAACACCACAGATAACACAGTGATAACTCTCTGAGTACAGATAATGTAATAGATGTGACCTGCAGTCCTATGTAACACCACAGATAACACAGTGATAACTCTCTGAGTACAGATAATGTATAGATGTGACCTGCAGTCCTATGTAACACCACAGATAACATATAGTCATAACTCTCTGAGTACAGATAATGTATAGATGTGACCTGCAGTCCTATGTAACACCACAGATAACAGTGATAACTCTCAGTACAGATAATGTAGTAGATGTGACCTGCAGTCCTATGTAACACCACAGATAACACAGTGATAACTCTCTGAGTACAGATAATGTAGTAGATGTGACCTGCAGTCCTATGTAACACCACAGATAACACAGTGATAACTCTCTGAGTACAGATAATGTATAGATGTGACCTGCAGTCCTATGTAACACCACAGATAACAGTGATAACTCTCTGAGTACAGATAATGTATAGATGTGACCTGCAGTCCTATGTAACACCACAGATAACACAGTGATAACTCTCTGAGTACAGATAATGTAGTAGATGTGACCTGCAGTCCTATGTAACACCACAGATAACACAGTGATAACTCTCTGAGTACAGATAATGTATAGATGTGACCTGCAGTCCTATGTAACACCACAGATAACAGTGATAACTCTCTGAGTACAGATAATGTAGTAGATGTGTCCTGCAGTCCTATGTAACATCACAGATAACACAGTGATAACTCTCTGATTACAGATAATGTAGTAGATGTGACCTGCAGTCCTATGTAACACCACAGATAACACAGTGATAACTCTTTGAGTACAGATAATGTATAGATGTGACCTGCAGTCCTATGTAACACCACAGATAACACAGTGATAACTCTGAGTACAGATAATGTAGTAGATGTGACCTGCAGTCCTATGTAACACCACAGATAACACAGTGATAACTCTCTGAGTACAGATAATATAGATGTGACCTGCAGTCCTATGTAACACCACAGATAACACAGTGATAACTCTTTGAGTACAGATAATGTATAGATGTGACCTGCAGTCCTATGTAACACCACAGATAACACAGTGATAACTCTGAGTACAGATAATGTAGTAGATGTGACCTGCAGTCCTATGTAACACCACAGATAACACAGTGATAACTCTCTGAGTACAGATAATGTAGTAGATGTGACCTGCAGTCCTATGTAACACCACAGATAACACAGTGATAACTCTCTGAGCACAGATAATGTAGTAGCTGTGACCTGCAGTCCTATGTAACACCACAGGCAACACAGTGATAACTCTGTGAGTACATATAATGTATAGATGTGACCTGCAGTCCTATGTAACACCACAGATAACAGTGATAACTCTCTGAGTACAGATAATGTATAGATGTGACCTGCAGTCCTATGTAACACCACAGATAACAGTGATAACTCTCTGATTACAGATAATGTAGTAGATGTGACCTGCAGTCCTATGTAACACCACAGATAACACAGTGATAACTATGTAACTATGTAACTATGTGACCTGCAGTCCTATGTAACACCACAGATAACAGTGATAACTCTCTGAGTACAGATAATGTAGTAGATGTGACCTGCAGTCCTATGTAACACCACAGATAACACAGTGATAACTCTCTGAGTACAGATAATGTATAGATGTGACCTGCAGTCCTATGTAACACCACAGATAACACAGTGATAACTCTCTGAGTACAGATAATGTATAGATGTGACCTGCAGTCCTATGTAACACCACAGATAACAGTGATAACTCTCTGAGTACAGATAATGTAGTAGATGTGACCTGCAGTCCTATGTAACACCACAGATAACACAGTGATAACTCTCTGAGTACAGATAATGTATAGATGTGACCTGCAGTCCTATGTAACACCACAGATAACACAGTCATAACTCTCTGAGTACAGATAATGTATAGATGTGACCTGCAGTCCTATGTAACACCACAGATAACAGTGATAACTCTCAGTACAGATAATGTAGTAGATGTGACCTGCAGTCCTATGTAACACCACAGATAACACAGTGATAATTCTCTGAGTACAGATAATGTATAGATGTGACCTGCAGTCCTATGTAACACCACAGATAACACAGTGATAACTCTCTGAGTACAGATAATGTAGTAGATGTGACCTGCAGTCCTATGTAACACCACAGATAACACAGTGATAACTCTCTGAGTACAGATAATATAGTAGATGTGACCTGCAGTCCTATGTAACACCACAGATAACACAGTGATAACTCTCTGAGTACAGATAATGTAGTAGATGTGACCTGCAGTCCTATGTAACACCACAGATAACAGTGATAACTCTGAGAACAGATAATGTAGTAGATGTGACCTGCAGTCCTATGTAACACCAGAGATAACACAGTGATAACTCTCTGAGTACAGATAATGTATAGATGTGACCTGCAGTCCTATGTAACACCACAGATAACAGTGATAACTCTCTGAGTACAGATAATGTAGTAGATGTGACCTGCAGTCCTATGTAACACCACAGGTAACACAGTGATAACTCTCTGAGTACAGATAATGTATAGATGTGACCTGCAGTCCTATGTAACACCACAGATAACAGTGATAACTCTGAGAACAGATAATGTAGTAGATGTGACCTGCAGTCCTATGTAACACCACAGATAACAGTGATAACTCTGAGAACAGATAATGTAGTAGATGTGACCTGCAGTCCTATGTAACACCACAGATAACACAGTGATAACTCTCTGAGCACAGATAATGTAGTAGATGTGACCTGCAGTCCTATGTAACACCACAGATAACACAGTGATAACTCTCTGAGTACAGATAATGTATAGATGTGACCTGCAGTCCTATGTAACACCACAAATAACAGTGATAACTCTGAGAACAGATAATGTAGTAGATGTGACCTGCAGTCCTATGTAACACCACAGATAACAGTGATAACTCTGAGAACAGATAATGTAGTAGATGTGACCTGCAGTCCTATGTAACATCACAGATAACACAGTGATAACTCTCTGAGTACAGATAATGTAGTAGATGTGACCTGCAGTCCTATGTAACACCACAGGTAACACAGTGATAACTCTGTGAGTACATATAATGTATAGATGTGACCTGCAGTCCTATGTAACACCACAGATAACAGTGATAACTCTCTGAGTACAGATAATGTATAGATGTGACCTGCAGTCCTATGTAACACCACAGATAACACAGTGATAACTCTCTGAGTACAGATAATGTATAGATGTGACCTGCAGTCCTATGTAACACCACAGATAACACAGTGATAACTCTGTGAGTACAGATAATGTATAGATGTGACCTGCAGTCCTATGTAACACCACAGATAACAGTGATAACTCTCTGAGTACAGATAATGTAGTAGATGTGACCTGCAGTCCTATGTAACACCACAGATAACAGTGATAACTCTCTGAGTACAGATAATGTAGTAGATGTGACCTGCAGTCCTATGTAACACCACAGATAACACAGTGATAACTCTGAGTACAGATAATGTAGTAGATGTGACCTGCAGTCCTATGTAACACCACAGATAACACAGTGATAACTCTGAGTACAGATAATGTATAGATGTGACCTGCAGTCCTATGTAACACCACAGATAACATATAGTCATAACTCTCTGAGTACAGATAATGTATAGATGTGACCTGCAGTCCTATGTAACACCACATATAACAGTGATAACTCTCTGAGTACAGATAATGTATAGATGTGTCCTGCAGTCCTATGTAACACCACATATAACAGTGATAACTCTCTGAGTACAGATAATGTATAGATGTGACCTGCAGTCCTATGTAACACCACATATAACAGTGATAACTCTCTGAGTACAGATAATGTAGTAGATGTGACCTGCAGTCCTATGTAACACCACAGATAACAGTGATAACTCTCAGTACAGATAATGTAGTAGATGTGACCTGCAGTCCTATGTAACACCACAGATAACACAGTGATAATTCTCTGAGTACAGATAATGTATAGATGTGACCTGCAGTCCTATGTAACACCACAGATAACACAGTGATAACTCTCTGAGTACAGATAATATAGTAGATGTGA
This sequence comes from Hyla sarda, assembly GCF_029499605.1. Lineage (NCBI taxonomy): Eukaryota > Metazoa > Chordata > Amphibia > Anura > Hylidae > Hyla > Hyla sarda. The sequence continues at coordinate 175,590,341 of NC_079197.1, forward strand.
CCTGCAGTCCTATGTAACACCACAGATAACACAGTGATAACTCTCTGAGTACAGATAATGTAGTAGATGTGACCTGCAGTCCTATGTAACACCACAGATAACAGTGATAACTCTGAGAACAGATAATGTAGTAGATGTGACCTGCAGTCCTATGTAACACCACAGATAACAGTGATAACTCTCTGAGTACAGATAATGTAGTAGATGTGACCTGCAGTCCTATGTAACACCACAGATAACACAGTGATAACTCTCTGAGTACAGATAATGTATAGATGTGACCTGCAGTCCTATGTAACACCACAGATAACAGTGATAACTCTCTGAGTACAGATAATGTAGTAGATGTAACCTGCAGTCCTATGTAACACCACAGATAACAGTGATAACTCTCTGAGTACAGATAATGTAGTAGATGTGACCTGCAGTCCTATGTAACACCACAGATAACACAGTGATAACTCTCTGAGTATAGATAATGTAGTAGATGTGACCTGCAGTCCTATGTAACACCACAGATAACACAGTGATAACTCTCTGAGTATAGATAATGTAGTAGATGTGACCTGCAGTCCTATGTAACACCACAGATAACAGTGATAACTCTCTGAGTACAGATAATGTATAGATGTGACCTGCAGTCCTATGTAACACCACAGATAACACAGTGATAACTCTCTGAGAACAGATAATGTAGTAGATGTGACCTGCAGTCCTATGTAACACCACAAATAACAAAGTGATAACTCTCTGAGTACAGATAATGTATAGATGTTCCCTGCAGTCCTATGTAACACCACAGATAACACAGTGATAACTCTCTGAGTACAGATAATGTATAGATGTGACCTGCAGTCCTATGTAACACCACAGATAACAGTGATAACTCTCTGAGTACAGATAATGTATAGATGTGACCTGCAGTCCTATGTAACACCACAGATAACAGTGATAACTCTCTGAGTACAGATAATGTATAGATGTGACCTGCAGTCCTATGTAACACCACAGATAACAGTGATAACTCTCTGAGTACAGATAATGTATAGATGTGACCTGCAGTCCTATGTAACACCACAGATAACACGGTGATAACTCTCTGAGTACAGATAATGTATAGATGTGACCTGCAGTCCTATGTAACACCACAGATAACACAGTGATAACTCTCTGAGTACAGATAATGTATAGATGTGACCTGCAGTCCTATGTAACACCACAGATAACACAGTGATAACTCTCTGAATACAGATAATGTAGTAGATGTGACCTGCAGTCCTATGTAACACCACAGATAACACAGTGATAACTCTCTGAGTACAGATAATGTAGTAGATGTGACCTGCAGTCCTATGTAACACCACAGATAACAGTGATAACTCTCTGAGTACAGATAATGTATAGATGTGACCTGCAGTCCTATGTAACACCACAGATAACACAGTGATAACTCTGAGTACATATAATGTATAGATGTGACCTGCAGTCCTATGTAACACCACAGATAACACAGTGATAACTCTCTGAGCACAGATAATGTAGTAGATGTCACATGCAGTCCTATGTAACACCACAGATAACATAGAGTTTTTGATGTGTTCCTCTTCTCCTGACAGTAGGGGGCAGCGGTGACACCCCAGGAGTATACGGGAGGAGGACGCCCAGTTGTGAGGATGATACAGCGGAGACGATAGAAGAAGACGACTGATAAGACCCGCAGAAGGAATCTCCGCAATATCCTGAGGCTTCAGCCCAGTGTTTCCGCACCAGAGTGCCTCCAGCTGTTGCAAAACTACAACTCCCAGCATGCCCGGACAGCCTTTGGCTGTCCGGGCATGCTGGGAGTTGTAGTTTTGCAACAGCTGGAGGCCCCCTGGTTAAGAAACACGATCACTATTAGTCCTATTAGTGTCATCCATCTCCCGATACAGAACAGATTTCCTCGAAAAATCGCTCCGATCAGACGGCGACACCATCACCGCGACTCATCCGCAGAAACGGCCATAAAGATCCGTAATACAATATACCTGCGCTGATACATTGTAACGAGTCATGTGCATTTCCTTTAAAGTTTCTTTCTTTTTTTTTTCCTGTATAGAGAAACTGATAATGAGTGAGATTTATCACTTGCATTAAAATTTGCGCAATTTTTTCTTTTCATCCATAATTCATAAATTATTCACACATTTTATAAATTGTGTGAATTATTTTATTTTTTTCAATGCGCAATGGCGGAAAAGACGCGCAATGATGACCTTCCAAAATCCTTCACCACCTCAGGAGTGAAGTTTACTTGTGCAATTTTTTTTTCCATTAACCATCTGCACAAAAAAATAAAAAAATAATAAAAAAATAAAAATAATTTTTTTTTTTTTCTTCCGGAAATGAAAAATTTGTTGCATTTATCATCTGCGTAAAAAAAATTGCACCAACAATAGATTAGTTGCTTTTACCGTCTGCATAAAAAAAAAAAAATTGCACGAAGAAATTTTTTTTTTACGGAAATGATATTCCTTGCATTTATCATTTCGTAAAAAATAAAAAAAAAAATAAAAAAAATTGTGCCAAAAGTTTTTCTTTAAAGGGGTATTCCAGGAAAAAACTTTTTTTTATATATCAGCTGGCTCCAGAAAGTTAAACAGATTTGTAAATTACTTCTATTAAAAAATCTTAATCCTTTCAGTACTTATGAGCTTCTGAAGTTAAGGTTGTTCTTTTCTGTCTAAGTGCTCTCTGATGACACGTGTCTCGGGAAACGCCCAGTTTAGAAGCAAATTCCCATAGCAAACCTCTTCTAAACGGGGCGGTTCCCGAGACACGTGTCACCAGAGAGCACTTAGACAGAAAAGAACAACCTTAACTTCAGAAGCTCATAAGTACTGAAAGGATTAAGATTTTTTAATAGAAGTAATTTACAAATCTGTTTAACTTTCTGGAGCCAGTTGATATATTAAAAAAAAAGTTTTTTTCCTGGATAAACCCTTTAAGGCTAGGTTCAGACTACGGAATTTCGCTTTGAAATTGCAGGCGGAAATTGCGCTTGCTAAAATGTATAGTGTAGTGAAGGATTTTCCGTTCACAAATTCACACTTCGGAATTTGTGAAGCAGAATTTGTGAACGGAAAATCCACTTGGAAATTTCCGTCTGAAGAATGGCGTTGCTCTATCTTCAGGCGGAAATCCGCGCGGAACACATTGCGGTCTATTAGAGACTGCGGTGTCCGCGCGGTCCTAGTGCTGACTGATTCAGTCAGCGCCGGCCGCACTCGGAATCTCCAGACGGAAATTTTCTGCCCGGAGATTCCGTAGTCTGAACCAAGCCTTAGGCAGACAATAGATTAGCGGATTTTATCAACTGCGTAAAAAAAATATTTTTCGAGATTTTTTTTTTTTTTTTTCCACGGATGATAAATTTGTTGCTTTTATCATTAGCATAAAAAAATTGCCAAAATAATTGCGCAAAAACAATAATAAATCTACCTGAAATTCAATGAGATGCTAAAAACAGGAGATTATTCTTAGCCCCCTCCCCCCCCTATTAAGAATATATATGACGCCCCCTATTGGTCACATCATGGCTAGTGCTATACCAAACATTGAGGTAGAGTGTAGCAGTTGCCATTTTTTATTTTTATGGAATTACAGATTTGTTGCATTTATCATCTGCGTAAAAAAAAAAAAAAATAAAATAAAAAAAAGAATTTGTACAAAATATTTTTTTAACGTAAATGACTGATTTTTTGCAATTATCATCTGTGTGAAATTTTTTTCGCAACAAATATATCATTTTTTTTAACGGAGATGACAGATTCTTTGCATTTAGCATTTGCGTAAAAAATATTTGCACAACATTTTTTTTTTTCAGGCAGATGATAAATGCAACAAATATATCTCTGCACGCTGAGCGCAAAAATAAGAAAATGAAAATGCAAGCGCAAACTGTCATAAAAAAATGTAAAAAAATAAACATTTATACAAAAGTAATTTTTTACGTAAATTACAGATTTATTTGCAATTATCTGCGTGAAAAAATTTGCGCAAAAATAGATTTTTTTTCTAACGGAAATGACAGATTCTTTGCATTTAGCATCTGCGTAAAAAATATTTGCACAAATTTTTTTTTTTCTCAGGCAGATGATAAATGCAACAAATCTATCTCTGCACGCTGAGCGCAAAAATCCGAAAATAAAAATGCGAGCGCAAACTGCCATAAAAAATTTAAAAAAAATAAAAAATTATACAAAATAGTTTTTTTTAACGTAAATGACAGATTTATTTGCAATTATCATCAGCGTGAAAAAAATTTGCGCAAAAATAGATTTATTTTTTGTTTAACGGAAATGACAGATTTTCTGCATTTAGCATCTGCGTAAAAAATATTTGCACAACATTTTTTTTTCTTCAGGCAGATGATAAATGCAAAGCGCGCAAAAATACGAAAATGAAAATGCGAGCGCAAACTGCCATAAAAAAATGTAAAAAAATAAAAATTTACACAAAATAGTTTTTTTTTTACGTAAATGACAGATTTATTTGCAATTATCATCTCCGTGAAAAAATTTGCGCAAAAATAGATTTTTTTTTTTACGGAAATGACAGATTCTTTGCATTTAGCATCTGCGTAAAAAATATTTGCACAACATATTTTTTTCTTCAGGCGGATGATAAATGCAAAGAACCTATCTGCAAAAAATACGTAAAAATGAAAATGCGAGCGCAAACTGCCATAAAAAAAATCATTGCCAAAAAATTGGGGAAACAATCATAAATGCTCCTCCCCCTTTATTTATTTTCACTGCTTCGGGTCACATGTCTTCTGATTGTGTCGAGGTTGTGCCAAGTATGGAGGAAGGTTAGAGTGCAAGCTCATCGGTTGAGTTGCAAAACTACAACTCCCAGCATGCCCGGACAGCCGTTGGCTGTCCGGACATGCTGGGAGTTGTTGTTCTGCAACAGCTGGAGGCGCCCTGGTTGGGAAACACTGCGCCATATTGTTATTGCTCGCTGCTCATCTTTCACTATTATTTAGCCACTAGGTGGCGTCGTCTTACATTGTCTGAACGGGATTTGCTGTAATAATGAAATTCCTTCTGATAATCCAGAATATCCGATGATCCGGCGGTGATAAACGTTACTGTATATGGATCGGCGCCAACAAGAACGCTTCCCCCATCCTATCCCGGGAAACGTCTTTTCATCACCTACAGTTTTTCCTTTCAAGGACGATCCTTGGTGGGGGGGGGGGGGGGGGTTGGTGGATGGGTATAATCATGAATAATTTTGGGCGCAATTTCCGCACGATATGACAGCGCTGACAACTCCGCCGATCCCCGGACCAGACATGAGAAGAGAGAGAAAAAAAAAAAAGAAACGCGCTCGTCGCCTCTTTCATCTCTTCTGGAATTTTCCATATACGAACGCTATTCGTCTAATCACATTATTATTTTCTACGTCCCCTAAAAATAGCGCCAAGGGGGGAAGTGGGTATTATGGCGCTGAAAGGATCCTGAATGACAAAAATGTGAAGTATGCGAGATCCGGCAATCACGGCGAGTGCGGCGCACATGTTTCCTGAGACGCTGATCAGACGCATCAGGGGCCGGAGCGCGGACGCTGACACATTCCTGCTCGCTTTTGCTGTTTTTTTTTATTCCGACGATGATGAAATCCATGTGTACGGCAGGAAAAAGCGCCGAACGCTTAGATCAGAGCGACACTCCACATGAGAAGAGGGAACAAACTACTCTCTGCTGCATCACAACGCGCTGGGCGGACGGAGCTTCACCACCGCGACGAAGGAACGCTACGAAATCTACGTGAAATTCAATAAAACGCTAAAAACCGGAGATGATTCTGAGCCCCCCCCCCTCTCTATCTATACAGAATATATGACGCCATCTAATGGTTACATCATACTGGGAGATGTATCAAACCTTGTGCGCTGTGGCGCAGTTGCCTATAGCAACCAATCAGAAGCCCCTTTTTAAAAACGAAAGCTAAAATCTGAATGGTTGCTATGGGCAACTGATAAGTGAAAGCTGGAATCTGAATGGTTGCTATGGGCAACTGTTAAGTGAAAGCGGGAATCTGAATGGTTGCTATGGGCAACTGATAAGTGAAAGCTGGAATCTGAATGGTTGCTATGGGCAACTGTTAAGTGAAAGCTGGAATCTGAATGGTTGCTATGGGCAACTGTTAAGTGGCGCTGGAATCTGAATGGTTGCTATGGGCAACTGATAAGTGAAAGTTGGAATCTGAATGGTTGCTATGGGCAACTAAGTGAAGCTGGAATCTGAATAGTTGCTATGGGCAACTTATAAGTGAGAGCAGGAATGTGAATGGTTGCTATGGGATCAACTGATGAATATAAAAGATATCTGGTTGAATCTGGTTGCTACCGTGTTTCTCCGAAAATAAGACCGGGCCTTATATTAATTTTAGTCACAAAAAAAACACACTAGGGCTTATTTTCAGGGTAGGGCTTATTTATTTACGGTATGGGGGGCTGCAGGAGTGTGGAGGATGGGGGGCTGCAGGAGTGTAGAGGATGGGGGGCTGCAGGAGTGTGATGGATGGGGGGCTGCAGGAGTGTGAAGGATGGGGGGCTGCAGGAGTGTGGAGGATAGGGGGCATCCTCCACACTCCTGCAGCCCCCCATACTCCTTCAGCCCCCCATCCTCCCCTTCCCCTGTCGTCCTCCACACTCCTACCGTACCCTACAGCAGTGTTTCCCAACCAATGTCCTCCAGCTGTTGCAAAACTACAACTCCCAGCATGCCCGGACAGCCAAAGGCTGTCCGGGCATGCTGGGAGTTGTAGTTTTGCAACAGCTGGAGGCACACTGGTTGGGAAACACTGCCCTACAGTGCCCCCCACCCCTCGGTACCCTCCTGCGAGATCTTCTCCTGTTGCTTAGCAGCCGGGGGCAGGGACACGTCCGTAACGTCGGCCGTGCATACGCGCCGACGTTTTAGAACGTCAGCGTCCCTGCCCCGGCTGAATTACGGTAAGCTAACTTGCTGCGGGTGCCACGGGACCAGCCAAAGGAGGCAGGGGGCTGGCCGAGGGGGGCTGTGGGGTCGGCGGGCATTACTGGGGTGGCCGGGCGCGGTGTCGGATCTGCGGGCATTACCGCACTGTGGTGGCCGGAGGGGGGGGGGGGGGGGTTGGGAGGTGTGTGGAGTCTGCGGGCATTACTGTGGTGGCCATGTGGGGTCTGCGGGCATTACTGGCGGCCGCGGTCCGCCAGCAGATTACCCCTGAACTTATTTTCGGGGTAGGGCTTATATTGCAGCCCTACCCCATAATCCTGCTAGGGCTTACTTTCGGGGTAGAGTTTATTTTCGGGGAAACACGGTATGTGTAAGTGATATATGAAAGCAAAAATTAATTGGTTGCTATGGACAACTGATAAATGAAAGCTGGAATCTGATTGGTCGCTATGGGCAACTGATAAATGAAAGCTTAAATTTGGTTGTTATGGACAACATACATAAAAGCTGGATTCTGATTGGTTGCTATGGGCAACTGCTCCACTAATCTGCTGCACAAGGTTTAATAAATCTACCATGATGGTTGTTATCATTGGGCTCACAGGACGGATCCTCCATAACGTCTAAGGCCGCATTCACATCAGGTTTTTTTCATACAATATTAGTTTTGAAAAATGATATATCTAGATCAGTGTTTGCCTACCAGGGTGCCTCCAGCTCTTGCAAGACTACAACTCCCAGCATGCCTAGAAAGCCGACGGCTGTCTGAGCATGCTGGGAATTGTAGTTTTGCAACAGCTGGAGGCACCCTGGTTAGGAAACAATGATCTAGATATATAATTTTTTTTAAATTTGGTCCGTTTACATTTTTGTTCAATCTCTTTGTTGGATTTGATAAAAATCCACCATATGTCCGGTGGATCTGATTTTTAGATAGATTTTTAGCACATGATTTAGCAACCATAAGCTCAACGGATGCAAAAAAACTGATGCAAAAATTGTAATGTGAATGAGGCCCAGCGGCAGGACCCCCGCGATCTGACATCTTATCCCCTATCCTTTGGATAGGGGATAAGATGTCTAGGGGCCGAGTACCCCTTTAACCCTTAACTGTCGTGACGCCAGGGTGAGGGTTCCTCTGCATATATATATTCTACCGCCGCCCGTCCCAGGAACGATAGGGAGGAATAAAGGATTGTCCAGAACCGGAATTGTAGTAAACTGAAAATAACTTTACTGCAGTTTTTCTGCAGGATGCAATCAACAGTCTTTACAAGAGGACCGGACTTTAGGCTCCTCACAGGTTGGTTGGGACTTTGTAGGGAATAAGCTTTGAGGCTTGATTTACGCTGTTCCACTGAATTTAGGGGTTTGATTTAGGTTCAGTAGTCACGTAGGATTAGCTGAATTGGAGTTAGGTAGACTCACGGTTATCAAGAAGTTAAAGGAATAGGCTTCAGGCCTAATTAGTCTTGTAGATTTGTACAGAGCTCCTCTCGCTGTCATATCCCGGGGGAAAGAGAGTGATCATTGGGTAACAGCGCCCTTATATCTGAAGGGGCAGGCTCAAAGCTTATTGGTTCCCCAAACCTGTCAGTCCTAACACAAAGGATTGTAGTACATCACATGACTCAATCACATGGCCTGAAAGGTCCTAAACTCTAGCATAACACATTTACTATAGATCACATGACCTAAGGTCCTGTAAGTAACCTTTATATTATTAAATATATTAAATATATACAACAAATTACAGATTTATGAGGCGACTGAGGGTTATCCCACTAAGAGAATCCTAACAGCACGGAGGAACTCTGACTATGGGGACTTACGACACAAGGTACAGGACCATGTCCAGTACCGGGACACCACACATCTATATAGAACACGTGATGCCCCCTATTAGTCACATCATGATCTTGTATAATTGTACACAGTACAGATAGCTGATAACATCTAATAATTTTTTAATGAATCAAGAAATAGATTCCAATGATGATCGATCAGCTGTATATAAGGGTAACTTTTGCAGGACCTTTTAGGCCCCTAACTGTGCCAGAGCTGGGCCCCCTAGGCCAGGCATAGGAAACCTTCAGCACTGCTGATGTTTTGGACTACATTTCCCATGATGCTTTTGCAGTATTTTGGCTGTAAGAGCATCATGGGAGATGTAGTCCAAAACATCTGCAGTGCCGAAGGTTCCCTATGCCTGGCCTATGCATCTACGAGGATCCTCTAATACTGAGGTGGGTCTGTCCAGCCCTGATCATTTATACTGTTCCGCCCAAATTTCTGCATTTACAGGAATGTATTATAGTCTTTAATATGAAGCTTCATCTATACAGAACATGTGGCGCCCCCTATTAGTCACATCATAATCTTCATTACTATTATACATAAAGGACAGATCATCAATAACATCTAATAGGTTATTACTGAATTCTCCCATAAGGAATAGATCTAAATGGTGCTGGATGAGCTGCACATGGGGACATCTTTTGCAGGACCTTTGGGGCCCTAATTGTACCCCCAAGACTCGGGGGGCCCTCTGCGCATATGATTCTGGCGGAATCTACCCAGCAGCCCTTCCAGGTCAGGCCTGCACCACTGAGAGGGGGGACAAACTGACACATTACTCTGTCATTGTGCCGCTCTGCGGCCTACATAGGCTGCTGCCACCTCCAAACTGTGTCATTGTGCCGCTCTGCGGCCTACATAGGCTGCCGCCACCTCCAGACTGTGTCATTGTGCTGGCAATCCACTGGCTGGCAATTCACTGCTGAGGCAGCCTGAGGGCTTACCTCTCCTCCTGTGTTGGCTACGGTACTCAGAATGATAAAGCCTGGCGGGGCCAGGCTTTATCAATCGAGCGCAGAGCACACTGATCAATAGGATTCTATGGAACCCTATTGATCTGTATGAGGAATCAAATGATTCCTCCTAAAAGTCCCCTAAGGGGACTAAAAGTGTAAAAAAAAAAGTTTAAAAAAAGATTAAAAACACACACATTAACCCCTTCCTTTTTAAAAGTTTAAATCACCCCCCTTTTCCCAAATTCCATATAAAAAAACATATAAATATAATAAAAATAAACTTATGTGGTATCGCCGAGTGCATAAATGTCCGAACTATAAAAATATATTGTTAATTAAACTGCACGGTCAATGGCGTACGCGCAAAAAAATTCCAAAGTCCAAAATAGCGTCTTTTTGGTCACTTTTTATACCATAAGAAAAGGAATAAAAAGCTATCAAAAAGTCCAATCAAAACAAAATAAAAAAGTTATACTGGTCAGAAGACAATTTTCTATGTATTCATTTTCGTGCATGTAGTTATGATTTTTTACAGAAGTACGACAAAATCAAACCTATATAAGTAGGGGATCATTTTAATCGTATGGACCTACAGAATAAAGATAAGGTGTAATGTTTACGCAAAAATGTACTGCATAGAAACGGAAGCCCCCAAAATTTACAAAATGGTGTTTTTTCTTCAATCTTGTCGCACAATGATTATTTTTCCCGTTTCGCTGTAGATTTTTGGGTTATTACAAAGTATAATTGGTGGCGCAAAAAATAAGCCCTCATATGGATTTTTAGGTGCAAAATTAAGAGGGATATGATTTTTAAAAGGTGAGGAGGAAAAAACGGAAGTGCAAAAACAGAAAAATGCTCAGTCTTTAAGGGGATAAACTCGTTAATCTCTTTAAACTCTTCAATTAACATTTCAAAAATCTCTTTAATCTCTTCACTTGTGACGCCATATGGTCTCCCGACCCTGCTGCCACCTCCAGACCCATTGTCATTGTGCCGCTCTGCGGCAGTGATTCTTATAGTGATGCCTGTAATCTTCATGTCATTCTGAATAACAGTATTATTTCACTACCCCAGTACACACCCTATGCGTGTTACAGTAAGGCAAAGTCTTCTACACCCCTATTAAGACTCTCTGTAGCCCGGAAATAGACGTTTTTAATTGTGATTCGCTGCCAATATATTTGGATCGAACAACATTTTTTTCTGAAAATTCAGAGAATTGACCAAATCGCGTTTTGAAAAAATTTGCGCATCTCTAAACACCAGGGTCATCATCACTGACACCCGGCGTCACGCCCGTCTCCACCCCGCCCAAACATCATGTGAACATAATTACAGCGTCTGCTGCGGTTTTACTTTGTGGTTTGTGCCGAATTCACTGCTAAAAATAAAGAATATTCTGGAAATGGGGCTGTCATCCTTTATTTCAGTGTTTTTCCCAAACAATTTGGTTCCAGCTGTTCAAAAACTACAACTCCCAGCATGCCCGGACAGCCAACGGCTGTCCGGGCATGCGTGGAGTTGTAGTTTAGCAACAGCTGGAGGCAGACTGGCTTGGAAACACTGCCCTAATAAATTTTATTATTTACATTTTTATTCATCCATCTTCTCCAGTCTGTCTATTAACATATCTCTCCGGAGCTTCCTTAGTGAATATATTCCTAATATTCCTATTCTTAATATGCACGCATGCTCAGTTTGCCCGAGCATGCATGTTTTTAATGGGGAGAGAAGAAAGAGCCAAATCCAGACTCCCCTGGTGGTGAAATATCTCTAGGACAGTGTTTCCAAGCCAGGGTGCCTCCAGCTGTTGCAAAATTACAACTCCCAGCATGCTCGGACAGCCAACGGCTCTCTGGGCATGCTGGGATTTGTAGTTTTGCAACCATCTTCTTCGTCCATCTTCTTCAGTCTGTCTATTAAAGGGGTTATCCAGGAAAAAACATTTTTTTTTATATATATATATATATCAACTGGCTCCAGAAAGTTAAACAGATTTGTAAATTACTTCTATTAAAAAATCTTAATCCTTTCAGTACTTACTAGCTTCTGAAGTAAAGGTTGTTCTTTTCTGTCTAAGTGCTCTCTGATGACACGTGTCTCGGGAACCGCCCAGTTTAGAAGCAAATCCCCATAGCAAACCTCTTCTAAACTGGGCGTTTCCCGAGACAGGTGTCAACAGAGAACACTTAGACAGAAAAGAACAACCTTAACTTCAGAAGCTCATAAGTACTGAAAGGATTAAGAATTTTTTAATAGAAGTAATTTACAAATCTGCTTAACTTTCTGGAGCCAGTTGATATATAAAAAAAAGTTTTTTCCTGGAATACCCCTTTAACATAGCTTCCTTAGTGAATGTATCACAGTGTCCAGCTCAGTGATATGTTCCTAATATACATGCATGCTCAGCTTGCTTAGCACAGTGGCTCAGCTTCTCTAGGACAGTGTTTCCAAGCCAGTGTGCCTCCAGCTGTTGCAAAATTACCACTCCCAGCATGCCCGGACAGCCGTTGGCTGTCCGGGCATGCTGGGGGTGGCAATTTTGCAACAGCTGGAGGCACACTGATTGAAAAACACTGTCCGAAGGCTGTCTTTTGTAGTTTTGCCATAGCTGGAGGTACCCTGGTTGGAAAACACTGCTGTAGGGGATGCAGAGGTAGTGGTTGTTGAATAGGCAGTTGAAAAACTACAACTCCCAGCATGCTGGGAGTTGTAGTTTTGAAACAGCTGGAGGCACACTGGTTTGGAAACACTGCTCTGTTTGGTTGCTTCTGGAACCAAAGGCTGTCTGGGCATGCTGGGAATTGTAGTTTTACGAAAGCAAGAGAGTCACAGGTTGGGGAAGCGTCAAATATGGCCAGGTTACTGCCATCAATTAATAAACAACTACTAAATTTATAAATGAATAAATAAATAAATTAATTAAATAAATAAATAAATGAATGAACAACTAAATGTATAAATAAATTAATTAATAACATTTTAACGCCCCGGACCGCCATTCTTACGTTTCAAAAGACAACACTTATGGGCGAAAGGTAAAAACGTAAGAATGGCGGTCAGGGGCGTTAAAATTTAATTAATTAATTTATTTATTTATTTATAAATGTATGTATTCATTCATTTATTTATTTATTAATTTATAAATTTAGAAGTTTATTCATTTATTATTCATAATTATTCATAATAATAATTTATTTATTTATTTATTTGTTTTTTAAAGAATCCTGGAATTAAATCAATTTCTATTTTATTATTATTTATTTATTTATTTTTGCATTTTTTTTGTTTTGTTCCTATAACAATGAATTAAAAAAAAAAACAAAAAAAAACAAACGAAAAGCAAAACGAACTTAAAATTTGAAAACAACAGATTTACAGCCCGATGAGTTTATTTCACATCTGGGTTTGCAGAATCTTCGGCCGTAAATTCGCGGAGATTCACCCGGATCGGTGAGAAATAATTCTGAGCCGGGGCCGACGATGACTGCACCCTCCAGCCGAGTGCAGATATTACGAGGATATAACTCACCGAGACTAAACCACCAGGGGCCCAATTAATGGAGGAGGCCGCTGCTTTGTTTAATGCTCCGTCCCCCCCAAGAATTGCTGCATCGTTAGTTATATTCCTATAGTTTACTGTCGACTCCAGCGCAGACCTACGGGACAGAAAAACTAAAAAAATGTAAAACTAAACTTACTTATAATATTAGCAGCAAATGAAAATAAAAATAAAAAAAAGAGTAGTATTATAGTGTGGTGACCCAGTATGGAATACCGTATCCTGCCCATCCTGTCAGGCTGATGTTGCCTTCAGAGTCCGTCTGAGGCCCACACTACTCAGGACTCTATATATTATATTGTTATGCCATTGTTGTTATTCTAGAATTTTCCTTGTTACTGTTTCTTTAAAGGGGTACTCTTTTTTTTTTTTTTTTTTTAAAGAACTGATGCCAGAAAGTTAAACAGATTTCTAAATTACTTGTATTAAAAAAATCTTTACCCTTCCAGTACTTCTTAGAAGTTGTATGCTACAGAGAAAATTCTTTTCTTTTAGAATTTCTTTTTTGTCCTGTCCACAGTGCTCTCTGCTGACACCTCTGCTCGTGTCAGGAAATGTCCGGAGCAGCGTAGGTGTGCAATGGGGATTTTCTCTTACTCTGGACAGTTCCTGATACGGGCATCAGGTGTCAGCAGAGAGCACTGTGGTCAGACAGAAAGAGAGCACTGTGGTCATTCAAAAAGAAAATAATTTCCTCTAGCATACAGCTGCTAAAAAGTACTGGAAGGGTAAAGATATTTTAATAGAAGTAATTTACAAATCTGTTTAACTTTCTGACACCAGTTGATTTAAAAAAAAATGTTTTCCACCCTTTAAATGTTTTGTACCCCTTTAAATCTGTTAGCAGAGATGGTGCAGAGTGGATCAGGGGACCTGTCTGCCCTAATGGGAATCCTCCAAATTGCCCTGTATATAGTGTAAGGGGGGAGGAGTTGCCCCAGTTCTGTCTAGTCTAAGACCAGAGTTCAGCTCAGAGCTCCGTGCTGAGGTACAGTGTGGAGAAGTAAGAGAGAAGTGTGAGGTGATCTGAGGAGGCCTCAAGCTAATCAGAAGCCTAATCCTTCAAACACGAGTATCCTAAGGAAAATCCCCTACACTCAGGTGAACGTCAAAGCCTAGCGGAAAGCACTAAACTCTGGGGAAGAAAAGCAATAGTCTTCAGTCAGTCAGTCTTCAGCACTAAAATCAGCGTGGGTTGTCATTCATCACAAGTCAGTCACCGACAACTACAAGTGCCAGCAAGGTGATAGGCTTTCTGCACCTCCCTTTGCACCAATCTATGCTGTAAAGGAATTACCATCTATCCTGCCTCAGTAAAGACAGTTATCCGTAACCATCTCTGCGTATTTATTGCCCCGTGCTTGGCCCAGGAGAAGCTGTCAACCTCAGACCGTGTATAAGCTAACGGTGCCCTGGCATCGCGAAGTGTTAATTTCATGTTATTCACCCCATGGACACCACAATAGTAGTTATATTCTTGTATATAGGGGGCATTATTATAGTAGTTATATTCTTGTATATAGGAGCAGTATTATAGTAGTTATATTCCTGTATATAGGAGCAGTATTATAGTAGTTATATTCTTGTATATAGGAGCAGTATTATAGCAGTTATATTCTTGTATATAGGAGCAGTATTATAGTAGTTATATTCTTATATATAGGAGCAGTATTATAGTAGTTATATTCTTGTATATAGGAGCAGTATTATAGTAGTTATATTCTTGAATATAGGAGCAGTATTATAGTAGTTATATTCTTGTATATAGGAGCAGTATTATAGTAGTTATATTCTTGTATATAGGAGCAGTATTATAGTAGTTATATTCTTGTATATAGGAGCAGTATTATAGTAGTTATATTCTTGAATATAGGAAGGAGTATTATAGTAGTTATATTCTTGTGTATAGGAGCAGTATTATAGTAGTTATATTCTTGTATATAGGAGCAGTATTATAGTAGTTATATTCTTGTATATAGGAGCAGTATTATAGTAGTTATATTCTTGTATATAGGAGCAGTATTATAGTAGTTATATTCTTGTATATAGGAGCAGTATTATAGTAGTTATATTCTTGTATATAGGGGGCAGTATTATAGTAGTTATATTCTTGTATATAGGAGCAGTATTATAGTAGTTATATTCTTGTATATAGGGGGAAGTATTATAGTAGTTATATTCTTGTATATAGGAGCAGCATTATAGTAGATATATTCTTGTATATAGGAACAGTATTATAGTAGTTATATTCTTGTATATAGGAGCAGTATTATAGTAGTTATATTCTTGTATATATGAGGCAGTATTATAGTAGTCATATTCTTGTATATAGGAGCAGTATTATAGTAGTTATATTCTTGTATATAGGAGCAGTATTATAGTAATTATATTCTTGTATATAGGAGGCAGTATTATAGTAGTTATATTCTTGTATATAGGAGCAGTATTATAGTAGTTATATTCTTGTATATAGGGAGCAGTATTATAGTAGTTGTATTTTTGTACATAGGGGACAGTACTATAGTATTAGTATAGTATTTTATAGTAGCTACATTTTACACACAGGCTTGTTTGTAAACAGCTCCACCCCTGTTTATGGACATGTATGGTATTGTAGGTGAGCCCCCAGGCTGTCTGACTCACTATGATGAATAGAATTCCTCATCACATCAGTGCTTCCTAACCAGTGTGCCTGCAGCTGTGGCAAAACCACAACTCCCAGCATGCCTGGACAGCCAACGGCTGTCCGGGCATGCTGGGAGTTGTAGTTTTGCAACAGCTGGAGGCACCCTGGTTGGGGAGTAGTTTAGGGCTGTTCTCCTCTTTCGTGCAGCTATGAGCCTGTCCCCAGCCACAACTGTTCTTTGGGGTAAGGTCATCGGCTTTAAATAGGATTTTGTGCCGCTTCTCAGTGAAACCCACACCAGTCATTAAGGGATGTAACGTTCCATCCTAAAATAGCCTCCCCGGGTCCCGCCACCGCCCTGTCACCCTCCACCCTACGTCCCATCGCCGTCCCAGCTGCTCCGTGCTCACAGTTGTAGCAGAGTCGGTCAGGATGAGGGTCGGAGCTGCTTCTCTCATCGCCGGATTGATCGGAGGGGTCGGGGTCCTCCTGTTCCTCATCGCATTCGCTACGGACTACTGGCTTCTGGCGACCGAGAACTGCGGGGTGAGCGGTGGGGCCTCCTCTCTAGCGCAGGTAACAACGTAGCAGCGTTGAAAAATGTCGCAAATTTTACTGCAATTTACAATCTCGTAACATGTAGGCCGGATTCACACAGTGCGTTTTTTTTCTTCACATTTTAATTGCACCGTTTTTATGGCGTATCGCTGTGGTTATGCAATGCAGTTTTAACAGGTGAAGCGAATTCCTGAAACGTTTACCAGCAAAAGCCGCGCTCTCCATAACCACGTCGCAAAATCGTGGCGATTTGTAGTGAAATAACATGTGATTTCTGCTATGCAACCCCTCTCCCTGATCTTCAAATTACAATAAAAACACAAAAAAAAACACAAAAAAACGCAATGTTTGGGAACAGACACAGCGTTTTTTGTAAAAAAAATAAATAAATAAAATTCACCGAAATACACAATACTGGTCACATGACTTTTTTCGGGGGCAATGGCGCTGAGGCCAGGTGTTAGGAGACTCTTTCCTAGGACTGTATCCACCTTTTCCAGCCCACCGGAGCACCTGAAAGCTGAACTAATTTATGCAGGAAAAGTCATCAACTGCCGAGCCGAGAAGTTGGTGACGAATCGAATTTCACTGTAAGTTCGCTCATCTCTAGTCTTTTTCCCAAAAACAATGGGGGGGAGGGGGGGGGGAGATTCATCAAAACTTGTGCAGAGGATAACTTGCCCAGTTGCCCATAGCAACCAATCAGATCGCTTCTTTCATTTTGCAGAGGCCCTTTTAAGAATCACCCCCCTTTTCCCATAAAAACAAACAAACTGTGTAAATAAACATAAACATATATGGTATCGCCACATGTGGAAATGTCTGAATTATAAAAATATATTGTTAATTTAACCGCACGGTCAATGGCGTATGCGTAAAAAAATTCCAAAGTCCAAAATAGCTTCAAAAATTAATAAAAAGTGATCAAAAAGACAGATCAATACATAAATGGTACCGCTAAAAACTTTAGATCTCAGGGCAAAAAATGAGCCCTCATACCGCCCCATTCGCAGAAAAATAAAAAAGTTATAGGGGTCAGAAGATGACAATTTTAAACGTATCAATTTTCCTGCATGTAGTTATGATTTTTTCCAGAAGTGCGAATCAAACCTATATAAGTAGGGGATCATTTTAATCGTATGGACCTACAGAATAATGATAAGGTGTCATTTTTACCGAAAAATGCACTGCGTAGAAACGGAAGCCCCCAAAATTAGCAAAATGGCATTTTTACTACAATTTTGTCGCACAATGATTTTTTTACGATTCGCCATAGATTTGTGGGTAAAATGACTAATGTCCCTGCAATGTAGAATTGGTGGTGCAAAAAATAAGCCATAATATGGATTTTTAGGTGCAAAATTGAAAGGGTTATGATTTTTAAAAGGTACGGAGGAAAAAACGAAAGTGCAAAAACGGGAAAACCCTCCGTTCCTAAGGGGTTAAAGTTTGAACTGCGGAAGGTAGAAATTATTCTCACGCCTACTGGTAGGTGGTGGAGCTTTGCACCTATAAAGTCGCAAATGATAAATACGTGACCACTGCATGGTCAAAAAGAAAAAGTTCTATGGGTAGGAAAAAAGAGTAAGGGGGGGGGGGGAGATTCATCAAAACTTGTGCAGAGGATAACTTGCCCAGTTGCCCATAGCAACCAATCAGATCGCTTCTTTCATTTTGCAGAGGCCCTTTTAAAAATGAAAGCAGCGATCTGATTGGTTGCTATGGGCAACTGGGCAAGTTATCCTCTGCACAAGTTTTGATAAATCTCCCCCAAGTGTGCATATGTATTGTTTTTTTTTTTTTTTGTTATTTGGGGTTTTATCCCCTGTGTTTTTCTCATTACAAGTCATGTGATTCTTTTATCATGTGACTCAAGGATTTCTACTGAAAAATTGGGGGAAAAAATTGCAATATTAAATAGACATTGGAGGAAATTTATTAAAACCTGTTTGGAGAAATTATTGACCAGTTGTCCATAGCAACCAGATTTCTTCTATTTTTTTTAAAAGGCCTCTGAAAAATAAAAGAAGCGATCTGATTGGTTGCTATGGGCGACTGCTCCACCCTCCCTCTACACAGGTTTTGATAAATCTCCTCCATTGTGTTTATTTCCACCCACAGAAGTCTATGGATGTAGAAACCCCCCAAAAAAACCTCCATACCCAGAGCAGGCTAGGATTTAAAAAAAACGAAACAAAAAAACTGCCACTGGGCCTAAAAACATTGCGAAAAGAAGTGTGAATGGGAGTGCAGAGTCCCATAGAAGGCTATGGGCTTTAACCCTTTAAGGACCGAGCGTTTTTTGCACTTTTGTTTTTTCCTCCTTACATTTTAAAAATCATAACCCTTTCAATTTTGCACCTAAAAATCCATATGATGCTTATATTTTGCGCCACCAATTCTACTTGGTAATGACATCAGTCATTTTACCCAAAAATCGACGGCGAAATGGAAAAAAAAATCATTGTTCGACAAAATTGAAGAAAAAACACCATTTTGTAACTTTTGGGGGCTTCCGTTTCCAAGCAGTATATTTTTCGGTAAAAATGACATATTGGCCCAGATTTATCGAAGAATGTCTACGGTGGAGCTATTTTCCCATATTTATTTGGGTGGTGGGTTTGACTAGCGTGCATCTTATTTATCAAGAAGGTGCAGCAGGATGATGAATTTTGCGCAGTTCTACTGTGGTGGGAAAAGCTCTATGACGTACAATTTTTCTAGACGGTTGTGAGGGAGGGAAGTAAACACTTTCCCGTGTCCGGAATTTGGCAGGTTAGGTGTTTTTACCTACTTTCACAGAGCTGCCGGGACAGCTCCTGATCACGTGTCATAGAAGGGGAGTGGGAAGCTGTCATCCACAAGGGGTTAAAGGGGTATTCCAGGAATTTTTTTATTGGACTATGCTACAGGGGCTGTAAAGTTAGTGTAGCCCATAATATAGTGTCTGTACCTGTGTGTGACGGTTTTCTCACAATTCTTCTGTGATTTTCACCCCAATATTTATTTTTAACAGCATACAAAATGACTGTTGTCTTAGATTTTTCCCAGGTTGCAATGCGGCTGAGACCTGACATCACTAGTCAGCTGATGACAGGGAGCCTGTCTGCTTCAATGGGTGGAGCAATTGCTTGGTGGGAGAGAAATCAATCTGCAACAGCTGTAGGCACCCTGATTGAAAACCACACTGATTTGAATGGATGCAGCTCATTTATGTTTCAATGGGTGGGGTGGCTGATGTGTGGGAGGGAGGAAGATGGAATTGTTAGATTTGTAGTCAAAAAAAAAAAAGTCAAACAGGAAATCGCAGTTCACAAAAAGCTAGCCACAGTGTTATGGTAATCTCACAACATAGCCATTTACCCCCAAGACAAGCGCAGATCCTTCCTAAGCATGCCCATTCCTAAGGTACATACTAAAATCACCTTGTGGTGGAGAACCCCTTTAACCTTTTGGGGACTGAGGGTGTACCTATACGCCCTTCACCCACTCCCTTTCTATAACGTGGGGCAACGCTGTGGCCCCGAATCATAGCGGGTTGGGCCCGGCCAGGACCCCTGGCTAATAGCGCGCAGCACTGATGGCGGTGCTGCGCGCTATTAACCCTATTAAAGTTGAACGCCGCATCTAAAGTGAAAGTAAAACAATGCCGGTTAGATCAGGGGGCTGTTCGGGATCGCCGTGATGAAATCGCAGCATACCGAATCGCTTACAGGACAGGAGCAGGGTCCCTACCTTCCTCCATGCTGTCTGATCGCCGAAGATCCAGACATGAGCAGTCAAGCAGCAGAATCATTGATCAATGGTTTCCTATGAGAAACCGTTGATCAATGTAAAAGATCAGTGTGTGCAGTGTTATAGCTCCCTATGGGATAACAATGATCAGTGTAAGAGATCAGTGTGTGCAGTGTTATAGCCCCCTATGGGATAACAATGATCAGTATAAGAGATCAGTGTGTGCAGTGTTATAGCCCCCTATGGGATAACAATGATCAGTATAAGAGATCAGTGTGTGCAGTGTTTATAGTCTCCTATATATAACATTGCAAAAAAAAAAGGGAAAAAAAGTTAATAAAGGTCATTTAACCCTTTCCCTAATAAAACTTGGAATCACCCCCCTTTTCCCATGAAAACAAACAAACTGTGTAAATAAACATAAACATATATGGTATCGCCGCGTGTGGAAATGTCTGAATTATAAAAATATATTGTTAATTTAACCGCACGGTCAATGGCGTATGCGCAAAAAAATTCCAAAGTCCAAAATAGCTTGAAAAATTAATAAAAAGTGATCAAAAAGACAGATCAATACATAAATGGTACCGCTAAAAACTTTAGATCTCGGGGCAAAAAATGAGCCCTCATACCGCCCCATTCGCAGAAAAATAAAAAAGTTATAGGGGTCAGAAGATGACAATTTTAAACGTATACATTTTCCTGCATGTAGTTATGATTTTTTCCAGAAGTGCGACAAAATCAAACCTATATAAGTAGGGGATCATTTTAATCGTATGGACCTACAGAATAAAGATAAGGTGTAATTTTTGCCGAAAAATGCACTGCGTAGAAACGGAAGCCCCCAAAATTAGCAAAATGGCATTTTTACTACAATTTTTGGGTAAAATGACTAATGTCACTGCAATGTAGAATTGGTGGTGCAAAAAATAAGCCATAATATGGATTTTTAGGTGCAAAATTGAAAGGGTTATGATTTTTAAAAGGTACGGAGGAAAAAACGAAAGTGCAAAAACGGGAAAACCCTCCGTTCCTAAGGGGTTAAAGGTTGAACTGCGGAAGGTAGAAATTATTCTCACGCCTACTGGTAGGTGGTGGAGCTTTGCACCTATAAAGTCGCAAATGATAAATACGTGACCACTGCATGGTCAAAAAGAAAAAGTTCTACGGGTAGGAAAAAAGAGTTAAACTGTCTATATCAAAAGACGCAGAAAAGTCGCTAAATATGCTGCTTGCGCCTGAACTGCGCCAAAACATAGACAAAAAAAATGCTCTAAAAGCAATGAGAAATCTCCCCCATTATCTTTAATTTGTAGGTCCATACAATTAAAGTGATCCCCTACTTATATAGGTTTGATTCATAACTACATGCAGGAAAATGTATATGTTTAAAATTGGTTTAAATGTCCCTTTAGAGGCCGCTGTCAACTTTGGCGATCTAAAGTGTTAATAGCCAGCCGCGGCCGCATGTCAGCTATTAACACTGGCCCTTAGCTACAGGAATCAGCTGGGGGCTGGCCGGTATGACGCGGGCTCGAGTCGGGGGCCAGTGCCATACAACGGTTGCTGTCTCAGGACGAGGCTCATCCTTTAATTCGAGGCTGAATTCCGCAAGCGGAAATTCTTCTGTGTGAATAGACCCTAAGTGTCGTTTAGATGGTCAAGTGCAGCAGGGTTTCCCAACCAGCGTGCCTCCAGCTGTTGCAAGACTCCAACTCCCAGCATGCCCGGACATGTCATGCTGTACACGATGGATATGTGGTGATTTTTGCAGCATTTGTGGCATTAATGCAGGAATATGGGGCTGGAGGCTAAATTGCCGCCCCCTGCAGTCCTTGCAGAGCGCCGCCTGAGGCAAGAACTTCCACCTGCCTCATGGACATATCATCGCGTCCAGGACATGACACTGGATGGCTTTTTGGGGTCATTATCCCGCTGTAAAAAATTTGGAGCCAGCCAGAGGCATTTCTGATGGTATCACAAGATGGATATTATCTGCCTTTATTTCTCAGCAATGAGGACACCAATAGTCCTGCCTAAATCGCCAACTCCATCTGCTATACCGTAGCCCCAAACATGCGCCGAGCCTCCACCATCTTTTGTTTCCTGCAGACTCTCCAGCCCTCCGGTGAACTATCTGCCCTCTGTTACTGCCAAACATTTCACATTGTGACTGATCCAGAGCAGCTGTTGCCATTGTTCTGCACCACGGCTCCTCAGTTTTCGTACAGAGTTGAGTCACTTAGTCATAGGTTTATTATTAAGAAGATCTTCTCAACAAACTTCTCCTAATATTAGATGGATGTGTCTGGGTCCCACGGGTTTCTGCAAGATCTGAGCTGATGGCACTGCCAGACATGTACTTCCCTTCCCTATACAGCTGATGCAGTATAACTATGTTGTGTCTTATTGCTGTGCCCAGTCTTACCCTGGTGCACCTTGTGTCTTGTTGCTATGCCCAGTCTTACCCTGGTGTACCTTGTGTCTTGTTGCTATGCCCAGTCTTACCCTGGTGCACCTTGTGTCTTATTGCTGTGCTCAGTCTTACCCTGGTGCACCTTGTGTCTTATTGCTGTGCTCAGTCTTACCCTGGTGCACCTTGTGTATTATTGCTGTGCTCAGTCTTACCCTGGTGCACCTTGTGTCTTATTGCTGTGCTCAGTCTTACCCTGGTGCACCTTGTGTCTTATTGCTGTGCTCAGTCTTACCCTGGTGCACCTTGTGTCTTATTGCTGTGCTCAGTCTTACCCTGGTGTACCTTGTGTATTATTGCTGTGCTCAGTCTTACCCTGGTGTACCTTGTGTCTTATTGCTGTGCCCAGTCTTACCCTGGTGTACCTTGTGTCTTATTGCTGTGCCCAGTCTTACCCTGGTGCACCTTGTGTCTTATTGCTGTGCTCAGTCTTACCCTGGTGTACCTTGTGTATTATTGCTGTGCTCAGTCTTACCCTGGTGTACCTTGTGTGTTATTGCTATGTCCAGTCTTACCCTGGTGTTCCTTGTGTCTTATTGCTGTGCCCAGTCTTACCCTGGTGCACCTTGTGTCTTATTGCTGTGCCCAGTCTTACCCTGGTGTACCTTGTGTCTTGTTCCTATGCCCAGTCTTAGCTTGGTGTACCTGGTGTTTTGTTGCTATGTCCAGTCTTACCGTGGTGTACCTTGTATGTTATTGCGGTGCCCAGTTTTACCCTGGTGTACCTTGTGTCTTATTGCTGTGCCCAGTCTTACCCTGGTGCACCTTGTGTCTTGTTGCTATACCCAGTCTTACCCTGGTGTACCTTGTGTCTTGTTGCTATGCCCTTTCTTACCCTGGTGTACCTTGTGTGTTATTGCTGTGCCTAGTTTTACCCTGGTGTACCTTGTGTCTTGTTGCTATGCCCTTTCTTACCCTGGTGTACCTTGTGTCTTATTGCTGTGCCCAGTCTTACCCTGGTGTACCTTGTGTCTTGTTGCTGTGCCCAGTCTTACCCTGGTGTACCTTGTGTCTTGTTGCTGTACTCAGTCTTACCCTGGTGTACCTTGTGTCTTGTTGCTGTACTCAGTCTTACCCTGGTGTACCTTGTGTCTTGTTGCTATGCCCTTTCTTACCCTGGTGTACCTTGTGTCTTATTGCTGTGCCCAGTCTTACCCTGGTGTACCTTGTGTCTTGTTGCTATGCCCTTTCTTACCCTGGTGTACCTTGTGTCTTATTGCTGTGCCCAGTCTTACCCTGGTGTACCTTGTGTCTTGTTGCTATGCCCTTTCTTACCCTGGTGTACCTTGTGTCTTATTGCTGTGCCCAGTCTTATCCTGGTGTACCTTGTGTCTTGTTGCTGTACTCAGTCTTACCCTGGTGTACCTTGTGTCTTATTGCTGTGCCCAGTCTTACCCTGGTGTACCTTGTGTTTGTTGCTATGCCCAGACTTACCCTGGTGTACCTTGTGTATTATATCCATGCCCAGTCTTACCCTGGTGTACCTTGCTTCTTGTTGCTATGCCCAGACTTACCCTGGTGTACCTTGTGTATTATATCCATGCCCGATCTTACCCTGGTGTACCTTGTGTCTTGTTGCTATGCACAATCTTACCCCGGTGTACCTTGTGTCTTATTGCTGTGCTCAGTCTTACCCTGGTGTACCTTGTGTCTTGTTGCTATGCACAATCTTACCCTGGTGTACCTTGTGTCTTATTGTTGTGCTCAGTCTTTCCACGGTGTATGAACTGTAACATGACACTGTCCTTCACAACATCATCTTTGTAGCAGAGTTTGGCTGTTCCTTACCCATTTTTAAGCCTCCTACATGGCTGTTTCTGTTTCAGTTAATGGCTTTGTTTAAACCTACATATACAAGCAAGGATCATTATCACCTGTTTGGTGTCATTGGTTGATCATAAACCTGATTATAGTCCTACTTTTTACACATATACCTAGAAGAATCAATACGGTTTTAAAGGCAAAGGGCGATCACCCCAAATATTGATGGAATTTAGAATTCTCTTCTGTTCATTCCCTTTGGCCAGTGTTTCCTATGTCTGGGCATGCTGGGAGTTGTAGTATTGCAACAACTGGAGGAACCCTGGTTGGGAAACACTGAAGTGGAGGATGAACTCAGAGCAATCACTTCTGCAGCACATCACATACATCACAATACACAGCAGACAATGAATAATACACAACACATACAGTATACAAACAAGAAGCAGAAAAAACCTCATACAAGAATTAGTGTACAAACAGAAGAAAAAGTTCATATAGACACTGGTCATAACAAGCATCAGACAATACACAACATCATATACAACACACTAATCATATAATATACAAACAGGCAAGACACACCAAGCAGCAAACAATACACAACACAACAATCAATTATATAATATACAAAACAGACAAGATATACAATACTATACACAATAAACAGTAGACAATACAAAACACAACAATCAATTATATAATATACAAAACAGACAAGATATACAATACTATACACAACAAGCAGCAAACAATACACAACACAACATTCAATCATATACAAACAGACAAGATATACAATACTATACACAACAAGCAGCAAACAATACACAACATAACAATCAATTATATAATATACAAAACAGACAAGATATACAATACTATACACAACAAGCAGCTCACAATACACAACACAACAATCAATTATATAATATACAAAACAGGCAATATATACAATACTATACACACCAAGCAGCAAACAATACACAACACAACAATCAATCATATAATATACAAAACAGACAAGATATACAATACTATACACAACAAGCAGCAAACAATACACAACACAACAATCAATTATATAATATACAAAACAGACAAGATACACAATACTATACACAACAAGCAGCTGACAATACACAACACAACATTCAATCATATAATATACAAAACAGACAAGATATACA
The DNA here is from genome assembly GCF_029499605.1 of Hyla sarda. Classification (NCBI taxonomy): domain Eukaryota; kingdom Metazoa; phylum Chordata; class Amphibia; order Anura; family Hylidae; genus Hyla; species Hyla sarda. The sequence continues at coordinate 175,616,054 of NC_079197.1, forward strand.
ATACTATACACAACAAGCAGCAAACAATACACAACACAACAATCAATTATATACAAACAGACAAGATACACAATACTATACACAACAAGCAGCAAACAATACACAACACAACAATCAATCATATAATATACAAAACAGACAAGATATACAATACTATACACAACAAGCAGCAAACAATACACAACACAACAATCAATTATATAATATACAAAACAGACAAGATACACAATACTATACACAACAAGCAGCTGACAATACACAACACAACATTCAATCATATAATATACAAAACAGACAAGATATACAATAATATACACAACAAGCAGCAAACAATACACAACACAATAATCAATTATATAATATACAAACAGACAAGATACACAATACTATACACAACAATCAGCAAACAATACACAACACAACAATCAATCATATAATATACAAAACAGACAAGATATACAATACTATACACAACAATCAATTATATAATATACAAACAGACAAGATATACAATACTATACACAACAAGCAGCAAACAATACACAACACAACAATCAATCATATAATATACACAACAAGCAGCAAACAATACACAACACAACAATCAATCATATACAAACAGACAAGATACACAATACTATACACAAGCAGCAAACAATACACAACACAACAATCAATTATATAATATACAAAACAGGCAATATACACAATACTATACACAACAAGCAGCAAACAATACACAAGACAACAATCAATTATATAATATACAAAACAGACAAGATATACAATACTATACACAACAAGCAGCAAACAATACACAACACAACAATCAATTATATAATATACAAAACAGACAAGATACACAATACTATACACAACAAGCAGCAAACAATACACAACACAACAATCAATCATATAAGAATCTGACGTTTATTTATAAGATATGATGACGATTTCCATTCATGTTGTGTTTCAGTGACCGGTCACATGACTGTGCCCCCATTTGTTATTACAGAACAGCACAGAGGTGCCCCCCACACCCGCGCTCCCCCTGTATTTTCACCACGAGGGGTTTTTCTGGAGATGTTGGTTCAATGGTGAAGATTTCCAGGAGACCATCTGGAACTTCTGGTTTAGTAAGTGAAGATCCCGTCCAATCACTTCACATAGATTACTTCTCTACTACCCCAGACCACCAGGGATGTTATTAACTCCTTCACTACCCCAGACCACCAGGGATGTTATTAACTCCTTCACTACCCCAGACCACCAGGGATGTTATTAACTCCTTCACTACCCCAGACCACCAGGGATGTTATTAACTCCTTCACTACCCCAGACCACCAGGGATGTTATTAACTCCTTCACTACCCCCAGACCACCAGGAATGTTATTAACTCCTTCACTTCCTCAGACCACCAGGAATGGTATTAACTCCTTCCCTACCCAAGACCATCAGGAATGTTATTAACTCCTTCTCTACCCCAGACCACCAGGAATGTTATTAACACCTTCACTAGCCCCAGACCACCAGGAATGTTATTAACTCCTTCACTACCCCCAGACCACCAGGAATGTTATTAACTCCTTCACTTCCTCAGACCACCAGGAATGGTATTAACTCCTTCCCTACCCAAGACCATCAGGAATGTTATTAACTTCTTCACTACCCCAGACCACCAGAAATGTTATTAACTCCTTCACTACCCCAGACCACCAGAAATGTTATTAACTCCTTTACTACTCCACACCATCAAGATGTTACATACACCTCACTACTCTAGACCACTATGAATATTATTACCTTCTTCACTACCCTAGACCTCCAGGATTTTACTTACTTTTCACTTCCTCAGACCACCAGGAATGTTCTTAACTCCTTCTCTACCCCAGACCACCAGGAATGTTATTAACTCCTTCTCTACCCCAGACCACCAGGAATGTTATTAACTCCTTCTCTACCCTAGACCACCAGGAATGTTGATAACTTCTTCACTACCCTAGACCACAATGATGTTATATACTTCTCACTGCTCTAGACCACAAATATGTTATTAACTCTTTAATTACTCCAGACCACTAAGAATGTTATTTACTCCTCGCTCCCCTAGACCATCAGGAATTTTAAAAACTCCTTCATCACTAAAGACCATCAATGTTATTAACTTCTTCACTACCCTAGCCCACCAGGGATGTTATTAACTTCTTCACTACCCTAGCCCACCAGGGATGTTATGAACTCCTTCTTCACCCAGGACCACCTGTGTAAGGCTGATATAGGGGGCACCACTGGGCCTGAGTGGTAAGAGCTATAAGTTGACCTTGAACATGTATAGGGCCCCCTCCCCGCCTATAGCAGTACTGATCTCACATAACATAAACTCTATAAACTTTTCTCTTTAGCCAGTCAAGCGCATCCCAAACACTGCATCCAGGGATATCTGTTTCCCATGCCCATAGCTCCCGGACCGGTGCCCCATCCATCATATGACCCCACAGCAGGTAAGTGCCCTTATTATGTGCACTATGTTCAGTGTATGCAGTGTGTGTAATATGTGCAAAATGTGCAGTGTGTTTAGTATGTGAGGTATATGAAGTGATTACAGTCATGTACACAGTGTGTGCAGTATATCAGGTGTGTAGTATATACAATGTATGTAGTGTGCAGTGTGTAGTATATACAATGTATGTAATGTGTGTAGTATATCAGGTGTGTAGTATATACAATGTATGTAATGTGTGCAGTATATCAGGTGTGTAGTATATACAATGTATGTAATGTGTGCAGTGTGTAGTATATACAATGTATGTAGTGTGTGCAGTATATCAGGTGTGTAGTATATACAATGTATGTAATGTGTGCAGTGTGTAGTATATACAATTTATGTAATGTGTGCAGTATATCAGGTGTGTAGTATATACAATGTATGTAGTGTGCAGTATATCAGGTGTGTAGTATATACAATGTATGTAGTGTGTGCAGTGTGTAGTATATACAATGTATGTAGTGTGTGCAGTATATCAGGTGTGTAGTATATACAATGTATGTAATGTGTGCAGTATATCAGGTGTGTAGTATATACAATGTATGTAGTGTGTACAGTATATCAGGTGTGTAGTATATACAATGTATGTAGTGTGTGCAGTGTGTAGTATATACAATGTATGTAGTGTGTGCAGTATATCAGGTGTGTAGTATATACAATGTATGTAATGTGTGCAGTGTGTAGTATATACAATGTATGTAATGTGTGCAGTGTGTAGTATATACAATGTATGTAATGTGTGCAGTATATCAGGTGTGTAGTATATACAATTTATGTAATGTGTGCAGTGTGTAGTATATACAATGTATGTAATGTGTGCAGTATATCAGGTGTGTAGTATATACAATGTATGTAGTGTGTGCAGTATATCAGGTGTGTAGTATATACAATGTATGTAGTGTGCAGTATATCAGGTGTGTAGTATATACAATGTATGTAGTGTGTGCAGTGTGTAGTATATACAATGTATGTAGTGTGCAGTATATCAGGTGTGTAGTATATACAATGTATGTAGTGTGTGCAGTATATCAGGTGTGTAGTATATACAATGTATGTAGTGTGTGCAGTGTGTAGTATATACAATGTATGTAGTGTGCAGTATATCAGGTGTGTAGTATATACAATGTATGTAGTGTGTGCAGTATATCAGGTGTGTAGTATATACAATGTATGTAGTGTGCAGTATATCAGGTGTGTAGTATATACAATGTATGTAGTGTGTGCAGTATATCAGGTGTGTAGTATATACAATGTATGTAATGTGTGCAGTGTGTAGTATATACAATGTATGTAATGTGTGCAGTGTGTAGTATATACAATGTATGTAATGTGTGCAGTATATCAGGTGTGTAGTATATACAATTTATGTAATGTGTGCAGTGTGTAGTATATACAATGTATGTAATGTGTGCAGTGTGTAGTATATACAATGTATGTAATGTGTGCAGTATATCAGGTGTGTAGTATATACAATGTATGTAGTGTGTACAGTATATCAGGTGTGTAGTATATACAATGTATGTAATGTGTGCAGTGTGTAGTATATACAATGTATGTAATGTGTGCAGTGTGTAGTATATACAATGTATGTAATGTGTGCAGTGTGTAGTATATACAATGTATGTAGTGTGTGCAGTATATCAGGTGTGTAGTATATACAATGTATGTAATGTGTGCAGTGTGTAGTATATACAATGTATGTAGTGTGTGCAGTATATCAGGTGTGTAGTATATACAATGTATGTAATGTGTGCAGTATATCAGGTGTGTAGTATATACAATGTATGTAGTGTGTGCAGTATATCAGGTGTGTAGTATATACAATGTATGTAGTGTGCAGTATATCAGGTGTGTAGTATATACAATGTATGTAGTGTGTGCAGGGTGTAGTATATACAATGTATGTAATGTGTACAGTATATCAGGTGTGTAGTATATACAATGTATGTAGTGTGCAGTATATCAGGTGTGTAGTATATACAATGTATGTAGTGTGTGCAGTGTGTAGTATATACAATGTATGTAATGTGTACAGTATATCAGGTGTGTAGTATATACAATGTATGTAGTGTGCAGTATATCAGGTGTGTAGTATATACAATGTATGTAGTGTGTGCAGTGTGTAGTATATACAATGTATGTAGTGTGCAGTATATCAGGTGTGTAGTATATACAATGTATGTAGTGTGTGCAGTATATCAGGTGTGTAGTATATACAATGTATGTAGTGTGCAGTATATCAGGTGTGTAGTATATACAATGTATGTAGTGTGTGCAGTATATCAGGTGTGTAGTATATACAATGTATGTAATGTGTGCAGTGTGTAGTATATACAATGTATGTAATGTGTGCAGTGTGTAGTATATACAATGTATGTAATGTGTGCAGTATATCAGGTGTGTAGTATATACAATTTATGTAATGTGTGCAGTGTGTAGTATATACAATGTATGTAATGTGTGCAGTGTGTAGTATATACAATGTATGTAATGTGTGCAGTATATCAGGTGTGTAGTATATACAATGTATGTAGTGTGTACAGTATATCAGGTGTGTAGTATATACAATGTATGTAATGTGTGCAGTGTGTAGTATATACAATGTATGTAATGTGTGCAGTGTGTAGTATATACAATGTATGTAATGTGTGCAGTGTGTAGTATATACAATGTATGTAGTGTGTGCAGTATATCAGGTGTGTAGTATATACAATGTATGTAATGTGTGCAGTGTGTAGTATATACAATGTATGTAGTGTGTGCAGTATATCAGGTGTGTAGTATATACAATTTATGTAATGTGTGCAGTGTGTAGTATATACAATGTATGTAATGTGTACAGTATACCAGGTGTGTAGTATATACAATGTATGTAGTGTGTGCAATATATCAGGTGTGTAGTACATACAATGTATGTAGTGTGTGCAGTATATCAGGTGTGTAGTATATACAATGTATGTAGTGTGCAGTATATCAGGTGTGTAGTATATACAATGTATGTAGTGTGTGCAGTATATCAGGTGTGTAGTATATACAATGTATGTAGTGTGCAGTATATCAGGTGTGTAGTATATACAATGTATGTAGTGTGTGCAGGGTGTAGTATATACAATGTATGTAATGTGTACAGTATATCAGGTGTGTAGTATATACAATGTATGTAGTGTGCAGTATATCAGGTGTGTAGTATATACAATGTATGTAGTGTGTGCAGTGTGTAGTATATACAATGTATGTAATGTGTACAGTATATCAGGTGTGTAGTATATACAATGTATGTAGTGTGCAGTATATCAGGTGTGTAGTATATACAATGTATGTAGTGTGTGCAGTGTGTAGTATATACAATGTATGTAATGTGTACAGTATATCAGGTGTGTAGTATATACAATGTATGTAATGTGTGCAGTGTGTAGTATATACAATGTATGTAGTGTGTGCAGTATATCAGGTGTGTAGTATATACAATGTATGTAGTGTGTGCAGTATATCAGGTGTGTAGTATATACAATGTATGTAGTGTGTGCAGTATATCAGGTGTGTAGTATATACAATGTATGTAGTGTGTGCAGTGTGTAGTATATACAATGTATGTAGTGTGTGCAGTGTGTAGTATATACAATGTATGTAATGTGTGCAGTATATCAGGTGTGTAGTATATACAATGTATGTAGTGTGTGCAGTATATCAGGTGTGTAGTATATACAATGTATGTAGTGTGTGCAGTATATCAGGTGTGTAGTATATACAATGTATTTAGTGTGTGCAGTGTGTAGTATATACAATGTATGTAGTGTGTGCAGTATATCAGGTGTGTAGTATATACAATGTATTTAGTGTGTGCAGTGTGTAGTATATACAATGTATGTAATGTGTGCAGTATATCAGGTGTGTAGTATATACAATGTATGTAGTGTGTGCAGTGTGTAGTATATACAATGTATGTAGTGTGTACAGTATATCAGGTGTGTAGTATATACAATGTATGTAGTGTGTGCAGTGTGTAGTATATACAATGTATTTAGTGTGTGCAGTACATCAGGTGTGTAGTATATACAATGTATGTAGTGTGTGCAGTATATCAGGTGTGTAGTATATACAATGTATTTAGTGTGTGCAGTGTGTAGTATATACAATGTATGTAATGTGTGCAGTATATCAGGTGTGTAGTATATACAATGTATGTAGTGTGTGCAGTATATCAGGTGTGTAGTATATACAATGTATTTAGTGTGTGCAGTGTGTAGTATATACAATGTATGTAATGTGTGCAGTATATCAGGTGTGTAGTATATACAATGTATGTAGTGTGTGCAGTGTGTAGTATATACAATGTATGTAGTGTGTGCAGTATATCAGGTGTGTAGTATATACAATGTATTTAGTGTGTGCAGTATATCAGGTGTGTAGTATATACAATGTATGTAATGTGTGCAGTGTGTAGTATATACAATGTATGTAATGTGTGCAGTATATCAGGTGTGTAGTATATACAATGTATGTAGTGTGTGCAGTGTGTAGTATATACAATGTATGTAATGTGTGCAGTATATCAGGTGTGTAGTATATACAATGTATGTAGTGTGTGCAGTGTGTAGTATATACAATGTATGTAATGTGTGCAGTGTGTAGTATATACAATGTATGTAGTGTGTGCAGTGTGTGGTATATACAATGTATGTAGTGTGTGCAGTATATCAGGTGTGTAGTATATACAATGTATGTAGTGTGTGCAGTATATCAGGTGTGTAGTATATACAATGTATGTAGTGTGCAGTATATCAGGTGTGTAGTATATACAATGTATGTAATGTGTGCAGTATATCAGGTGTGTGGTATATACAATGTATGTAATGTGTAAAGTATATCAGGTGTGTAGTATATACAATGTATGTAGTGTGTGCAGTGTGTAGTATATGCAATGTATGTAGTGTGTGCAGTGTGTAGTATATACAATGTATGTAATGTGTGCAGTGTGTAGTATATACAATGTATGTAGTGTGTGCAGTATATCAGGTGTGTAGTATATACAATGTATGTAGTGTGTGCAGTATATCAGGTGTGTAGTATATACAATGTATGTAATGTGTGCAGTGTGTAGTATATACAATGTATGTAATGTGTGCAGTATGTAGTATATACAATGTATGTAATGTGTGCAGTGTGTAGTATATACAATGTATGTAGTGTGTGCAGTATATCAGGTGTGTAGTATATACAATGTATGTAGTGTATGCAGTATATCAGGTGTGTAGTATATACAATGTATGTAATGTGTGCAGTATATCAGGTGTGTAGTATATACAATGTATGTAGTGTGTGCAGTGTGTAGTATATACAATGTATGTAGTGTGCAGTGTGTAGTATATACAATGTTTGTAATGTGTACAGTATATCAGGTGTGTAGTATATACAATGTATGTAGTGTGTGCAGTGTGTAGTATATGCAATGTATGTAGTGTGTGCAGTGTGTAGTATATACAATGTATGTAATGTGTGCAGTGTGTAGTATATACAATGTATGTAGTGTGTGCAGTATATCAGGTGTGTAGTATATACAATGTATGTAGTGTGTGCAGTATATCAGGTGTGTGGTATATACAATGTATGTAGTGTGTGTAGTATATACAATGTATGTATTGTGCAGTATATCAGGTGTGTAGTATATACAATGTATGTAGTGTGTGCAGTATATCAGGTGTGTAGTATATACAATGTATGTAATGTGTGCAGTATATCAGGTGTGTAGTATATACAATGTATGTAGTGTGTGCAGTATATCAGGTGTGTAGTATATACAATGTATGTAGTGTATGCAGTGTGTAGTATATACAATGTATGTAGTGTGCAGTGTGTAGTATATACAATGTATGTAGTGTGTGCAGTATATCAGGTGTGTAGTATATACAATGTATGTAGTGTGCAGTGTGTAGTATATACAATGTATGTAGTGTGTACAGTATATCAGGTGTGTAGTATATACAATGTATGTAGTGTGTGCAGTACATCAGGTGTGTAGTATATACAATGTATGTAGTGTATGCAGTGTGTAGTATATACAATGTATGTAGTGTGCAGTGTGTAGTATATACAATGTATGTAGTGTGTGCAGTATATCAGGTGTGTAGTATATACAATGTATGTAGTGTGTGCAGTATATCAGGTGTGTAGTATATACAATGTATGTAATGTGTGCAGTGTGTAGTATATACAATGTATGTAGTGTGTGCAGTATATCAGGTGTGTAGTATATACAATGTATGTAGTGTGTGCAGTATATCAGGTGTGTAGTATATACAATGTATGTAATGTGTGCAGTGTGTAGTATATACAATGTATGTAGTGTGTGCAGTATATCAGGTGTGTGGTATATACAATGTATGTAGTGTGTGTAGTATATACAATGTATGTAGTGTGCAGTGTGTAGTATATACAATGTATGTAATGTGTGCAGTATATCAGGTGTGTAGTATATACAATGTATGTAATGTGTGCAGTGTGTAGTATATACAATGTATGTAATGTGTGCAGTATATCAGGTGTGAAGTATATACAATGTATGTAATGTGTGCAATATATCAGGTGTGTGGTATATACAATGTATGTAGTGTGTGCAGTGTGTAGTATATACAATGTATGTAGTGTGTGCAGTGTGTAGTATATACAATGTATGTAGTGTGTGCAGTGTGTAGTATATACAATGTATGTAGTGTGTACAGTATATCAGGTGTGTAGTATATACAATGTATGTAATGTGTGCAGTATATCAGGTGTGTAGTATATAAAATGTATGTAGTGTGTGCAGTGTGTAGTATATACAATGTATGTAGTGTGTGCAGTGTGTAGTATATACAATGTATGTAATGTGTGCAGTGTGTAGTATATACAATGTATGTAGTGTGTGCAGTGTGTAGTATATACAATGTATGTAGTGTGTGCAGTGTGTAGTATATACAATGTATGTAGTGTGTACAGTATATCAGGTGTGTAGTATATACAATGTATGTAGTGTGTGCAGTATATCAGGTGTGTAGTATATACAATGTATGTAGTGTGTGCAGTGTGTAGTATATACAATGTATGTAATGTGTGCAGTATATCAGGTGTGTAGTATATACAATGTATGTAGTGTGTGCAGTATATCAGGTGTGTAGTATATACAATGTATGTAGTGTATGCAGTGTGTAGTATATACAATGTATGTAGTGTGCAGTGTGTAGTATATACAATGTATGTAGTGTGTACAGTATATCAGGTGTGTAGTATATACAATGTATGTAATGTGTGCAGTATATCAGGTGTGTAGTATATACAATGTATGTAGTGTGTGCAGTATATCAGGTGTGTAGTATATACAATGTATGTAGTGTGTGCAGTGTGTAGTATATACAATGTATGTAGTGTGCAGTGTGTAGTATATACAATGTATGTAGTGTGTGCAGTATATCAGGTGTGTAGTATATACAATGTATGTAATGTGTGCAGTGTGTAGTATATACAATGTATGTAATGTGTGCAGTATATCAGGTGTGTAGTATATACAATGTATGTAATGTGTGCAGTATATCAGGTGTGTAGTATATACAATGTATGTAATGTGTGCAGTGTGTAGTATATACAATGTATGTAGTGTGTGCAGTATATCAGGTGTGTAGTATATACAATGTATGTAATGTGTGCAGTATATCAGGTGTGTGGTATATACAATGTATGTAGTGTGTGCAGTGTGTAGTATATACAATGTATGTAGTGTGTGCAGTGTGTAGTATATACAATGTATGTAGTGTGTGCAGTGTGTAGTATATACAATGTATGTAGTGTGTACAGTATATCAGGTGTGTAGTATATACAATGTATGTAATGTGTGCAGTATATCAGGTGTGTAGTATATACAATGTATGTAGTGTGTGTAGTGTGTAGTATATACAATGTATGTAGTGTGTGCAGTGTGTAGTATATACAATGTATGTAATGTGTGCAGTGTGTAGTATATACAATGTATGTAGTGTGTGCAGTGTGTAGTATATACAATGTATGTAGTGTGTGCAGTGTGTAGTATATACAATGTATGTAATGTGTACAGTATATCATGTGTGTAGTATATACAATGTATGTAGTGTGTGCAGTGTGTAGTATATACAATGTATGTAGTGTGTGCAGTGTGTAGTATATACAATGTATGTAATGTGTACAGTATATCATGTGTGTAGTATGTACAATGTATGTAGTGTGCAGTATATACAATGTATGTAATGTGTGCAGTGTGTAGTATATACAATGTATGTAGTGTGTGCAGTATATCAGGTGTGTAGTATATACAATGTATGTAGTGTGTGCAGTGTGTAGTATATACAATGTATGTAATGTGTGCAGTATATCAGGTGTGTAGTATATACAATGTATGTAATGTGTGCAGTGTGTAGTATATACAATGTATGTAGTGTGTGCAGTATATCAGGTGTGTAGTATATACAATGTATGTAGTGTGTGCAGTATATCAGGTGTGTGGTATATACAATGTATGTAGTGTGTGTAGTATATACAATGTATGTAGTGTGTGTAGTATATACAATGTATGTAGTGTGCAGTGTGTAGTATATACAATGTATGTAGTGTGTGCAGTATATCAGGTGTGTGGTATATACAATGTATGTAGTGTGTGCAGTGTGTAGTATATACAATGTATGTAGTGTGTGCAGTATATCAGGTGTGTAGTATATACAATGTATGTAGTGTATGCAGTGTGTAGTATATACAATGTATGTAGTGTGTGCAGTGTGTAGTATATACAATGTATGTAATGTGTGCAGTATATCAGGTGTGTAGTATATACAATGTATGTAGTGTGTGCAGTGTGTAGTATATACAATGTATGTAGTGTGCAGTGTGTAGTATATACAATGTATTTAATGTGTGCAGTATATCAGGTGTGTAGTATATACAATGTCTGTAGTGTGTGCAGTGTGTAGTATATACAATGTATGTAGTGTGTGCAGTATATCAGGTGTGTAGTATATACAATGTATGTAGTGTATGCAGTGTGTAGTATATACAATGTATGTAGTGTGTGCAGTGTGTAGTATATACAATGTATGTAATGTGTGCAGTATATCAGGTGTGTAGTATATACAATGTATGTAGTGTGTGCAGTATATCAGGTGTGTAGTATATACAATGTATGTAGTGTGTGCAGTGTGTAGTATATACAATGTATGTAGTGTGCAGTGTGTAGTATATACAATGTATTTAATGTGTGCAGTATATCAGGTGTGTAGTATATACAATGTATGTAATGTGTGCAGTGTGTAGTATATACAATGTATGTAGTGTGTGCAGTATATCAGGTGTGTAGTATATACAATGTATGTAATGTGTGCAGTGTGTAGTATATACAATGTATGTAGTGTGTGCAGTATATCAGGTGTGTAGTATATACAATGTATGTAATGTGTGCAGTTTATCAGGTGTGTAGTATATACAATGTATGTAATGTGTGCAGTGTGTAGTATATACAATGTATGTAGTGTGTGCAGTATATCAGGTGTGTAGTATATACAATGTATGTAATGTGTGCAGTATATCAGGTGTGTGGTATATACAATGTATGTAGTGTGTGCAGTGTGTAGTATATACAATGTATGTAGTGTGTGCAGTGTGTAGTATATACAATGTATGTAGTGTGTGCAGTGTGTAGTATATACAATGTATGTAGTGTGTACAGTATATCAGGTGTGTAGTATATACAATGTATGTAATGTGTGCAGTATATCAGGTGTGTAGTATATACAATGTATGTAGTGTGTGCAGTGTGTAGTATATACAATGTATGTAGTGTGTGCAGTGTGTAGTATATACAATGTATGTAATGTGTGCAGTGTGTAGTATATACAATGTATGTAGTGTGTGCAGTATATCAGGTGTGTAGTATATACAATGTATGTAATGTGTGCAGTGTGTAGTATATACAATGTATGTAATGTGTGCAGTGTGTAGTATATACAATGTATGTAGTGTGTGCAGTATATCAGGTGTGTAGTATATACAATGTATGTAATGTGTGCAGTGTGTAGTATATACAATGTATGTAGTGTGTGCAGTGTGTAGTATATACAATGTATGTAGTGTGTGCAGTGTGTAGTATATACAATGTATGTAATGTGTACAGTATATCAGGTGTGTAGTATATACAATGTATGTAGTGTGTGCAGTGTGTAGTATATACAATGTATGTAATGTGTACAGTATATCATGTGTGTAGTATATACAATGTATGTAATGTGTGCAGTATATCAGGTGTGTAGTATATACAATGTATGTAATGTGTGCAGTGTGTAGTATATACAATGTATGTAGTGTGTGCAGTATATCAGGTGTGTAGTATATACAATGTATGTAGTGTGTACAGTATATCAGGTGTGTGGTATATACAATGTATGTAGTGTGTGTAGTATATACAATGTATGTAGTGTGTGTAGTATATACAATGTATGTAGTGTGCAGTGTGTAGTATATACAATGTATGTAGTGTGTGCAGTATATCAGGTGTGTGGTATATACAATGTATGTAGTGTGTGCAGTGTGTAGTATATACAATGTATGTAGTGTGTACAGTATATCAGGTGTGTAGTATATACAATGTATGTAGTGTGTGCAGTGTGTAGTATATACAATGTATTTAGTGTGTGCAGTACATCAGGTGTGTAGTATATACAATGTATGTAGTGTGTGCAGTATATCAGGTGTGTAGTATATACAATGTATTTAGTGTGTGCAGTGTGTAGTATATACAATGTATGTAGTGTGTGCAGTGTGTAGTATATACAATGTATGTAGTGTGTGCAGTATATCAGGTGTGTAGTATATACAATGTATTTAGTGTGTGCAGTATATCAGGTGTGTAGTATATACAATGTATTTAGTGTGTGCAGTGTGTAGTATATACAATGTATGTAATGTGTGCAGTATATCAGGTGTGTAGTATATACAATGTATGTAGTGTGTGCAGTGTGTAGTATATACAATGTATGTAATGTGTGCAGTGTGTAGTATATACAATGTATGTAGTGTGTGCAGTGTGTAGTATATACAATGTATGTAGTGTGTGCAGTATATCAGGTGTGTAGTATATACAATGTATTTAGTGTGTGCAGTATATCAGGTGTGTAGTATATACAATGTATGTAATGTGTGCAGTGTGTAGTATATACAATGTATGTAATGTGTGCAGTATATCAGGTGTGTAGTATATACAATGTATGTAGTGTGTGCAGTATATACAATGTATGTAATGTGTGCAGTGTGTAGTATATACAATGTATGTAGTGTGTGCAGTGTGTAGTATATACAATGTATGTAATGTGTGCAGTATATCAGGTGTGTAGTATATACAATGTATGTAGTGTGCAGTATATCAGGTGTGTAGTATATACAATGTATGTAATGTGTGCAGTATATCAGGTGTGTGGTATATACAATGTATGTAATGTGTACAGTATATCAGGTGTGTAGTATATACAATGTATGTAGTGTGTGCAGTGTGTAGTATATGCAATGTATGTAGTGTGTGCAGTGTGTAGTATATACAATGTATGTAATGTGTGCAGTGTGTAGTATATACAATGTATGTAGTGTGTGCAGTATATCAGGTGTGTAGTATATACAATGTATGTAGTGTGTGCAGTATATCAGGTGTGTGGTATATACAATGTATGTAGTGTGTGTAGTATATACAATGTATGTAGTGTGCAGTGTGTAGTATATACAATGTATGTAGTGTGTGCAGTATATCAGGTGTGTAGTATATACAATGTATGTAGTGTATGCAGTGTGTAGTATATACAATGTATGTAGTGTGTGCAGTGTGTAGTATATACAATGTATGTAGTGTGCAGTGTGTAGTATATACAATGTTTGTAATGTGTACAGTATATCAGGTGTGTAGTATATACAATGTATGTAGTGTGTGCAGTGTGTAGTATATGCAATGTATGTAGTGTGTGCAGTGTGTAGTATATACAATGTATGTAATGTGTGCAGTGTGTAGTATATACAATGTATGTAATGTGTGCAGTATATCAGGTGTGTAGTATATACAATGTATGTAGTGTGTGCAGTATATCAGGTGTGTTGGTATATACAATGTATGTAGTGTGTGCAGTATATCAGGTGTGTAGTATATACAATGTATGTAGTGTGTGCAGTATATCAGGTGTGTAGTATATACAATGTATGTAATGTGTGCAGTGTGTAGTATATACAATGTATGTAGTGTGTGCAGTATATCAGGTGTGTAGTATATACAATGTATGTAGTGTGTGCAGTATATCAGGTGTGTAGTATATACAATGTATGTAATTGTGTGCAGTGTGTAGTATATACAATGTATGTATTGTGCAGTATATCAGGTGTGTAGTAATATACAATGTATGTAGTGTGTGCAGTATATCAGGTGTGTAGTATATACAATGTATGTAATGTGTGCAGTATATCAGGTGTGTAGTATATACAATGTATGTAGTGTGTGCAGTATATCAGGTTGTGTAGTATATACAATGTATGTAGTGTATGCAGTGTGTAGTATATACAATGTATGTAGTGTGCAGTGTGTAGTATATACAATGTATGTAGTGTGTGCAGTATATCAGGTGTGTAGTATATACAATGTATGTAGTGTGTGCAGTGTGTAGTATATACAATGTATTTAATGTGTGCAGTATATCAGGTGTGTAGTATATACAATGTATGTAGTGTGTGCAGTATATCAGGTGTGTAGTATATACAATGTATGTAGTGTGCAGTGTGTAGTATATACAATGTATTTAATGTGTGCAGTATATCAGGTGTGTAGTATATACAATGTATGTAGTGTGTGCAGTATATCAGGTGTGTAGTATATACAATGTATGTAGTGTGTGCAGTATATCAGGTGTGTAGTATATACAATGTATGTAATGTGTGCAGTGTGTAGTATATACAATGTATGTAGTGTGTGCAGTATATCAGGTGTGTAGTATATACAATGTATGTAGTGTGTGCAGTATATCAGGTGTGTAGTATATACAATGTATGTAATGTGTGCAGTGTGTAGTATATACAATGTATGTAATGTGTGCAGTATATCAGGTGTGAAGTATATACAATGTATGTAATGTGTGCAGTGTGTAGTATATACAATGTTTGTAGTGTGTGCAGTATATCAGGTGTGTAGTATATACAATGTATGTAGTGTGTGCAGTGTGTAGTATATACAATGTTTGTAGTGTGTGCAGTATATCAGGTGTGTAGTATGATACAATGTATGTAGTGTGTACAGTATATCAGGTGTGTAGTATATACAATGTATGTAATGTGTGCAGTATATCAGGTGTGTAGTATATACAATGTATGTAGTGTGTGCAGTGTGTAGTATATACAATGTATGTAGTGTGTGCAGTGTGTAGTATATACAATGTATGTAATGTGTGCAGTGTGTAGTATATACAATGTATGTAGTGTGTGCAGTGTGTAGTATATATAATGTATGTAGTGTGTGCAGTGTGTAGTATATACAATGTATGTAGTGTGTACAGTATATCAGGTGTGTAGTATATACAATGTATGTAATGTGTGCAGTATATCAGGTGTGTAGTATATACAATGTATGTAGTGTGTGCAGTATATCAGGTGTGTAGTATATACAATGTATGTAGTGTATGCAGAGTGTGTAGTATATACAATGTATGTAGTGTGCAGTGTGTAGTATATACAATGTATGTAGTGTGTGCAGTGTTGTAGTATATACAATGTATGTAGTGTGTGCAGTGTGTAGTATATACAATGTATGTAGTGTGTACAGTATATCAGGTGTGTAGTATATACAATGTATGTAATGTGTGCAGTATATCAGGTGTGTAGTATATACAATGTATGTAGTGTGTGCAGTATATCAGGTGTGTAGTATATACAATGTATGTAGTGTGTGCAGTGTGTAGTATATACAATGTATGTAGTGTGCAGTGTGTAGTATATACAATGTATTTAATGTGTGCAGTATATCAGGTGTGTAGTATATACAATGTATGTAATGTGTGCAGTGTGTAGTATATACAATGTATGTAGTGTGTGCAGTATATCAGGTGTGTAGTATATACAATGTATGTAATGTGTTGCAGTGTGTAGTATATACAATGTATGTAGTGTGTGCAGTGTGTAGTATATACAATGTATGTAGTGTGTGCAGTATATCAGGTGTGTAGTATATACAATGTATGTAGTGTGTGCAGTGTGTAGTATATACAATGTATGTAGTGTGCAGTATATCAGGTGTGTAGTATATACAATGTATGTAATGTGTGCAGTATATCAGGTGTGTAGTATATATACAATGTATGTAATGTGTGCAGTGTGTAGTATATACAATGTATGTAGTGTGTGCAGTATATCAGGTGTGTAGTATATACAATGTATGTAATGTGTGCAGTATATCAGGTGTGTGGTATATACAATGTATGTAGTGTGTGCAGTGTGTAGTATATACAATGTATGTAGTGTGTGCAGTGTGTAGTATATACAATGTATGTAGTGTGTGCAGTGTGTAGTATATATACAATGTATGTAGTGTGTACAGTATATCAGGTGTGTAGTATATACAATGTATGTAATGTGTGCAGTATATCAGGTGTGTAGTATATACAATGTATGTAGTGTGTGCAGTGTGTAGTATATACAATGTATGTAGTGTGTGCAGTGTGTAGTATATACAATGTATGTAATGTGTGCAGTGTGTAGTATATACAATGTATGTAGTGTGTGCAGTGTGTAGTATATACAATGTATGTAGTGTGTGCAGTGTGTAGTATATACAATGTATGTAATGTGTACAGTATATCATGTGTGCTAGTATATACAATGTATGTAATGTGTGCAGTATATCAGGTGTGTAGTATAAACAATGTATGTAATGTGTGCAGTGTGTAGTATATACAATGTATGTAGTGTGTGCAGTATATCAGGTGTGTAGTATATACAATGTATGTAGTGTGTGCAGTTATATCAGGTGTGTGTGGTATATACAATGTATGTAGTGTGTGTAGTATATATACAATGTATGTAGTGTGTGTAGTATATACAATGTATGTAGTGTGCAGTGTGTAGTATATACAATGTATGTAGTGTGTGCAGTATATCAGGTGTGTGGTATATACAATGTATGTAGTGTGTGCAGTGTGTAGTATATACAATGTATGTAGTGTGTGCAGTATATCAGGTGTGTAGTATATACAATGTATGTAGTGTGTGCAGTGTGTAGTATATACAATGTATGTAGTGTGTGCAGTATATCAGGTGTGTAGTATATACAATGTATGTAGTGTGTGCAGTGTGTAGTATATACAATGTATGTAGTGTGTGCAGTATATCAGGTGTGTAGTATATACAATGTATGTAGTGTATGCAGTGTGTAGTATATACAATGTATGTAGTGTGCAGTTGTGTAGTATATACAATGTATGTAGTGTGTACAGTATATCAGGTGTGTAGTATATACAATGTATGTAATGTGTGCAGTATATCAGGTGTGTAGTATATACAATGTATGTAGTGTGTGCAGTATATCAGGTGTGTAGTATATACAATGTATGTAGTGTGTGCAGTGTGTAGTATATACAATGTATGTAGTGTGCAGTGTGTAGTATATACAATGTATTTAATGTGTGCAGTATATCAGGTGTGTAGTATATACAATGTATGTAATGTGTGCAGTGTGTAGTATATACAATGTATGTAGTGTGTGCAGTATATCAGGTGTGTAGTATATACAATGTATGTAATGTGTGCAGTGTGTAGTATATACAATGTATGTAGTGTGTGCAGTATATCAGGTGTGTAGTATATACAATGTATGTAATGTGTGCAGTATATCAGGTGTGTAGTATATACAATGTATGTAGATGTGTGCAGTGTGTAGTATATACAATGTATGTAGTGTGTGCAGTATATCAGGTGTGTAGTATATACAATGTATGTAATGTGTGCAGTATATCAGGTGTGTTGGTATATACAATGTATGTAGTGTGTGCAGTGTGTAGTATATACAATGTATGTAGTGTGTAGTGTTGCAGTGTGTAGTATATACAATGTATGTAGTGTGTGCAGTGTGTAGTATATACAATGTATGTAGTGTGTACAGTATATCAGGTGTGTGTAGTATATACAATGTATGTAGTGTGTGCAGTGTGTAGTATATACAATGTATGTAGTGTGTGCAGTGTGTAGTATATACATTGTATGTAATGTGTGCAGTGTGTAGTATATACAATGTATGTAGTGTGTGCAGTGTGTAGTATATACAATGTATGTAGTGTGTGCAGTGTGTAGTATATACAATGTATGTAATGTGTACAGTATATCATGTGTGTAGTATATACAATGTATGTAATGTGTGCAGTATATCAGGTGTGTAGTATATACAATGTATGTAATTGTGTGCAGTGTGTAGTATATACAATGTATGTAGTGTGTGCAGTATATCAGGTGTGTAGTATATACAATGTATGTAGTGTGTGCAGTATATCAGGTGTGTAGTATATACAATGTATGTAGTGTGTGCAGTATATCAGGTGTGTGGTATATACAATGTATGTAGTGTGTGTAGTATATACAATGTATGTAGTGTGTGTAGTATATACAATGTATGTAGTGTGCAGTGTGTAGTATATACAATGTATGTAGTGTGTGCAGTATATCAGGTGTGTAGGTATATACAATGTATGTAGTGTGTGCAGTGTGTAGTATATACAATGTATGTAATGTGTTGCAGTGTGTAGTATATACAATGTATGTAGTGTGTGCAGTATATCAGGTGTGTAGTATATACAATTTATGTAATGTGTGCAGTGTGTAGTATATACAATGTATTTAATGTGTGCAGTATATCAGGTGTGTAGTATATACAATGTATGTAGTGTGTGCAGTGTGTAGTATATACAATGTATGTAATGTGTGGCAGTATATCAGGTGTGTAGTATATACAATTTATGTAATGTGTGCAGTGTGTAGTATATACAATGTATGTAATGTGTGCAGTGTGTAGTATATACAATGTATTGCTTAGTGGTAGTGTGCAGTATATCAGGTGTGTAGTATATACAATGTATGTAGTGTGTGCAGTGTGTAGTATATACAATGTATGTAGTGTGTGCAGTATGTCAGGTGTGTAGTATATACAATGTATGTAGTGTGCAGTATATCAGGTGTGTAGTATATACAATGTATGTAGTGTGTGCAGTGTGTAGTATATACAATGTATGTAGTGTGTGCAGTATATCAGGTGTGTAGTATATACAATGTATGTAGTGTATGCAGTGTGTAGTATATAACAATGTATGTAGTGTGCAGTGTGTAGTATATACAATGTATGTAGTGTGTGCAGTATATCAGGTGTGTAGTATATACAATGTATGTAGTGTATGCAGTGTGTAGTATATACAATGTATGTAGTGTGTGTAGTATATCAGGTGTGTAGTATATACAATGTATGTAGTGTGTGTAGTATATACAATGTATGTAATGTGTGCAGTGTGTAGTATATACAATGTATGTAGTGTGTGCAGTATATCAGGTGTGTAGTATATATAATGTATGTAGTGTGTGTAGTATATACAACGTATGTAGTGTGTGCAGTATATCAGGTGTGTAGTATATACAATGTATGTAGTGTGTGTAGTATATACAATGTATGTAGTGTGTGTAGTATATACAATGTATGTAGTGTGCAGTGTGTAGTATATACAATGTATGTAGTGTGTGCAGTATATCAGGTGTGTAGTATATACAATGTATGTAGTGTGTGTAGTATATACAATGTATGTAATGTGTGCAGTGTGTAGTATATACAATGTAAAGTGTGTGCAGTATATCAGGTGTGTAGTATATACAATGTATGTAATGTGTGCAGTATATCAGGTGTGTGGTATATACAATGTATGTAGTGTGTGTAGTATATCAGGTGTGTAGTATATACAATGTATGTAATGTGTGCAGTATATCAGGTGTGTAGTATATACAATGTATGTAGTGTGCAGTATATCAGGTGTGTGGTATATACAATGTATGTAGTGTGTGCAGTATATCAGGTGTGTAGTATATACAATGTATGTAATGTGTGCAGTATATCAGGTGTGTAGTATATACAATGTATGTAATGTGTGCAGTGTGTAGTATATACAATGTATGTAGTGTGTGCAGTATATCAGGTGTGTAGTATATACAATGTATGTAGTGTGTGCAGTATATCAGGTGTGTAGTATATACAATGTATGTATTGTGTGCAGTGTGTAGTATATACAATGTATGTAGTGTGCAGTGTGTAGTATATACAATGTATGTAGTGTGTGCAGTATATCAGGTGTGTAGTATATACAATGTATGTAGTGTGTGCAGTATATCAGGTGTGTAGTATATACAATGTATGTAGTGTGTGCAGTGTGTAGTATATACAATGTATGTAGTGTGTGCAGTATATCAGGTGTGTAGTATATACAATGTATGTAGTGTGTGCAGTGTGTAGTATATACAATGTATGTAGTGTGTGCAGTGTGTAGTATATACAATGTATGTAGTGTGTGCAGTATATCAGGTGTGTAGTATATACAATGTATGTAATGTGTGCAGTGTGTAGTATATACAATGTATGTAGTGTGTGCAGTGTGTAGTATATACAATGTATGTAGTGTGTGCAGTGTGTAGTATATACAATGTATGTAGTGTGTACAGTATATCAGGTGTGTAGTATATACAATGTATGTAGTGTGTGCAGTGTGTAGTATATACAATGTATGTAATGTGTACAGTATATCAGGTGTGTAGTATATACAATGTATGTAGTGTGTGCAGTGTGTAGTATATACAATGTATGTAATGTGTACAGTATATCAGGTGTGTAGTATATACAATGTATGTAGTGTGTGCAGTATATCAGGTGTGTGGTATATACAATGTATGTAGTGTGTGCAGTATATCAGGTGTGTAGTATATACAATGTATGTAGTGTATGCAGTGTGTAGTATATACAATGTATGTAGTGTGCAGTGTGTAGTATATACAATGTATGTAGTGTGTGCAGTATATCAGGTGTGTAGTATATACAATGTATGTAGTGTGTGCAGTGTGTAGTATATACAATGTATGTAGTGTGTGCAGTATATCAGGTGTGTAGTATATACAATGTATGTAGTGTATGCAGTGTGTAGTATATACAATGTATGTAGTGTGCAGTGTGTAGTATATACAATGTATGTAGTGTGTGCAGTATATCAGGTGTGTAGTATATACAATGTATGTAGTGTGTGCAGTATATCAGGTGTGTAGTATATACAATGTATGTAGTGTATGCAGTGTGTAGTATATACAATGTATGTAGTGTGCAGTGTGTAGTATATACAATGTATGTAGTGTGTGCAGTATATCAGGTGTGTAGTATATACAATGTATGTAGTGTGTGCAGTATATCAGGTGTGTAGTATATACAATGTATGTAGTGTATGCAGTGTGTAGTATATACAATGTATGTAGTGTGTGTAGTATATCAGGTGTGTAGTATATACAATGTATGTAGTGTGTGTAGTATATACAATGTATGTAATGTGTGCAGTGTGTAGTATATACAATGTATGTAGTGTGTGCAGTATATCAGGTGTGTAGTATATACAATGTATGTAGTGTGTGTAGTATATACAATGTATGTAGTGTGTGCAGTATATCAGGTGTGTAGTATATACAATGTATGTAGTGTGTGTAGTATATACAATGTATGTAGTGTGTGTAGTATATACAATGTATGTAGTGTGCAGTGTGTAGTATATACAATGTATGTAGTGTGTGCAGTATATCAGGTGTGTAGTATATACAATGTATGTAGTGTGTGCAGTGTGTAGTATATACAATGTAAAGTGTGTGCAGTATATCAGGTGTGTAGTATATACAATGTATGTAATGTGTGCAGTATATCAGGTGTGTGGTATATACAATGTATGTAATGTGTGCAGTATATCAGGTGTGTAGTATATACAATGTATGTATTGTGTGCAGTGTGTAGTATATACAATGTATGTAGTGTGCAGTGTGTAGTATATACAATGTATGTAGTGTGTGCAGTATATCAGGTGTGTAGTATATACAATGTATGTAGTGTGTGCAGTATATCAGGTGTGTAGTATATACAATGTATGTAATGTGTGCAGTGTGTAGTATATACAATGTATGTAGTGTGTGCAGTATATCAGGTGTGTAGTATATACAATGTATGTAATGTGTGCAGTATATCATGTGTGTAGTATATACAATGTATGTAGTGTGTGCAGTGTGTAGTATATACAATGTATGTAGTGTGTGCAGTATATCAGGTGTGTAGTATATACAATGTATGTAATGTGTGCAGTGTGTAGTATATACAATGTATGTAGTGTGTGCAGTGTGTAGTATATACAATGTATGTAGTGTGTGCAGTGTGTAGTATATACAATGTATGTAGTGTGTGCAGTGTGTAGTATATACAATGTATGTAGTGTGTGCAGTATATCAGGTGTGTAGTATATACAATGTATGTAATGTGTGCAGTGTGTAGTATATACAATGTATGTAGTGTGTGCAGTGTGTAGTATATACAATGTATGTAGTGTGTGCAGTGTGTAGTATATACAATGTATGTAGTGTGTACAGTATATCAGGTGTGTAGTATATACAATGTATGTAGTGTGTGCAGTGTGTAGTATATACAATGTATGTAATGTGTACAGTATATCAGGTGTGTAGTATATACAATGTATGTAGTGTGTGCAGTGTGTAGTATATACAATGTATGTAATGTGTACAGTATATCAGGTGTGTAGTATATACAATTTATGTAGTGTGTGCAGTATATCAGGTGTGTGGTATATACAATGTATGTAGTGTGTGCAGTATATCAGGTGTGTAGTATATACAATGTATGTAGTGTATGCAGTGTGTAGTATATACAATGTATGTAGTGTGCAGTGTGTAGTATATACAATGTATGTAGTGTGTGCAGTATATCAGGTGTGTAGTATATACAATGTATGTAGTGTATGCATTGTGTAGTATATACAATGTATGTAGTGTGTGTAGTATATCAGGTGTGTAGTATATACAATGTATGTAGTGTGTGTAGTATATACAATGTATGTAGTGTGCAGTGTGTAGTATATACAATGTATGTAATGTGTGCAGTATATCAGGTGTGTAGTATATACAATGTTTGTAGTGTGTGCAGTGTGTAGTATATACAATGTTTGTAGTGTGTGCAGTGTGTAGTATATACAATGTATGTAGTGTGTGCAGTATATCAGGTGTGTAGTATATACAATGTATGTAATGTGTGCAGTATATCAGGTGTGTGGTATATACAATGTATGTAATGTGTGCAGTGTGTAGTATATACAATGTATGTAATGTGTGCAGTGTGTAGTATATACAATGTATGTAGTGTGTGCAGTATATCAGGTGTGTAGTATATACAATGTATGTATTGTGTGCAGTGTGTAGTATATACAATGTATGTATTGTGTGCAGTGTGTAGTATATACAATGTATGTAGTGTGCAGTGTGTGGTATATACAATGTATGTAGTGTGTGCAGTGTGTAGTATATACAATGTATGTAGTGTGTGCAGTATATCAGGTGTGTAGTATATACAATGTATGTAGTGTGTGTAGTATATACAATGTATGTAGTGTGCAGTGTGTAGTATATACAATGTATGTAGTGTGTGCAGTATATCAGGTGTGTAGTATATACAATGTATGTAATGTGTGCAGTATATCAGGTGTGTAGTATATACAATGTTTGTAGTGTGTGCAGTGTGTAGTATATACAATGTATGATGTGTGTAGTATATCAGGTGTGTAGTATATACAATGTATGTAATGTGTGCAGTATATCAGGTGTGTGGTATATACAATGTATGTAATGTGTGCAGTGTGTAGTATATACAATGTATGTAGTGTGTGCAGTATATCAGGTGTGTAGTATATACAATGTATGTATTGTGTGCAGTGTGTAGTATATACAATGTATGTAGTGTGCAGTGTGTGGTATATACAATGTATGTAGTGTGTGCAGTATATCAGGTGTGTAGTATATACAATGTATGTAATGTGTGCAGTATATCAGGTGTGTAGTATATACAATGTATGTAATGTGTGCAGTGTGTAGTATATACAATGTATGTAGTGTGTACAGTATATCAGGTGTGTAGTATATACAATGTATGTAATGTGTGCAGTGTGTAGTATATACAATGTATGTAGTGTGTACAGTATATCAGGTGTGTAGTATATACAATGTATGTAGTGTGTGCAGTGTGTAGTATATACAATGTATGTAGTGTGTGCAGTATATCAGGTGTGTAGTATATACAATGTATGTAATGTGTGCAGTGTGTAGTATATACAATGTATGTAGTGTGTGCAGTATATCAGGTGTGTAGTATATACAATGTATGTAGTGTGTGCAGTGTGTAGTATATACAATGTATGTAATGTGTGCAGTATATCAGGTGTGTAGTATATACAATGTATGTAATGTGTGCAGTATATCAGGTGTGTAGTATATACAATGTATGTAATGTGTGCAGTATATCAGGTGTGTAGTATATACAATGTATGTAGTGTGTGCAGTGTGTAGTATATACAATGTATGTAGTGTGTACAGTATATCAGGTGTGTAGTATATACAATGTATGTAATGTGTGCAGTGTGTAGTATATACAATGTATGTAGTGTGTGCAGTATATCAGGTGTGTAGTATATACAATGTATGTAATGTGTGCAGTGTGTAGTATATACAATGTATGTAGTGTGTGCAGTATATCAGGTGTGTAGTATATACAATGTATGTAATGTGTGCAGTATATCAGGTGTGTAGTATATACAATGTATGTAGTGTGTGCAGTGTGTAGTATATACAATGTATGTAGTGTGTGCAGTGTGTAGTATATACAATGTATGTAGTGTGTGCAGTGTGTAGTATATACAATGTATTTAGTGTGTGCAGTATATCAGGTGTGTAGTATATACAATGTATGTAATGTGTGCAGTGTGTAGTATATACAATGTATGTAGTGTGTGCAGTATATCAGGTGTGTAGTATATACAATGTATGTAATGTGTGCAGTATATCAGGTGTGTAGTATATACAATGTATGTAATGTGTGCAGTATATCAGGTGTGTGGTATATACAATGTATGTAGTGTGTGCAGTGTGTAGTATATACAATGTATGTAGTGTGTGCAGTGTGTACTATATACAATGTATGTAGTGTGTGCAGTGTGTAGTATATACAATGTATGTAGTGTGTGCAGTGTGTAGTATATACAATGTATGTAGTGTGTGCAGTATATCAGGTGTGTAGTATATACAATGTATGTAGTGTGTGCAGTATATCAGGTGTGTAGTATATACAATGTATGTAATGTGTGCAGTATATCAGGTGTGTAGTATATACAATGTATGTAGTGTGTGCAGTGTGTAGTATATACAATGTATGTAGTGTGTGCAGTGTGTAGTATATACAATGTATGTAGTGTGTGCAGTGTGTAGTATATACAATGTATGTAGTGTGTGCAGTATATCAGGTGTGTAGTATATACAATGTATGTAGTGTGTGCAGTGTGTAGTATATACAATGTATGTAGTGTGTGCAGTGTGTAGTATATACAATGTATGTAGTGTGTGCAGTGTGTAGTATATACAATGTATGTAGTGTGTGCAGTATATCAGGTGTGTAGTATATACAATGTATGTAATGTGTACAGTATATCAGGTGTGTAGTATATACAATGTATGTAGTGTGTGCAGTGTGTAGTATATACAATGTATGTAGTGTGTGCAGTGTGTAGTATATACAATGTATGTAGTGTGTGCAGTGTGTAGTATATACAATGTATGTAGTGTGTGCAGTATATCAGGTGTGTAGTATATACAATGTATGTAGTGTGTGCAGTGTGTAGTATATACAATGTATGTAGTGTGTGCAGTGTGTAGTATATACAATGTATGTAGTGTGTACAGTATATCAGGTGTGTAGTATATACAATGTATGTAGTGTGTGCAGTATATCAGGTGTGTAGTATATACAATGTATGTAATGTGTGCAGTGTGTAGTATATACAATGTATGTAGTGTGTGCAGTATATCAGGTGTGTAGTATATACAATTTATGTAGTGTGTGCAGTATATCAGGTGTGTAGTATATACAATGTATGTAGTGTGTGCAGTGTGTAGTATATACAATGTATGTAGTGTGTGCAGTGTGTAGTATATACAATGTATGTAGTGTGTGCAGTGTGTAGTATATACAATGTATGTAGTGTGTGCAGTATATCAGGTGTGTAGTATATACAATGTATGTAGTGTGTGCAGTGTGTAGTATATACAATGTATGTAGTGTGTGCAGTGTGTAGTATATACAATGTATGTAGTGTGTACAGTATATCAGGTGTGTAGTATATACAATGTATGTAGTGTGTGCAGTATATCAGGTGTGTAGTATATACAATGTATGTAATGTGTGCAGTGTGTAGTATATACAATGTATGTAGTGTGTGCAGTGTGTAGTATATACAATGTATGTAGTGTGTGCAGTGTGTAGTATATACAATGTATGTAGTGTGTGCAGTATATCAGGTGTGTAGTATATACAATGTATGTAGTGTGTGCAGTGTGTAGTATATACAATGTATTTAGTGTGTGCAGTGTGTAGTATATACAATGTATGTAATGTGTGCAGTATATCAGGTGTGTAGTATATACAATGTATGTAATGTGTGCAGTATATCAGGTGTGTGGTATATACAATGTATGTAGTGTGCAGTGTGTAGTATATACAATGTATGTAGTGTGCAGTGTGTAGTATATACAATGTATTTAGTGTGTGCAGTGTGTAGTATATACAATGTATGTAATGTGTGCAGTATATCAGGTGTGTAGTATATACAATGTATGTAATGTGTGCAGTATATCAGGTGTGTAGTATATACAATGTTTGTAGTGTGTGCAGTGTGTAGTATATACAATGTATGTAGTGTGTGCAGTGTGTAGTATATACAATGTATGTAGTGTGCAGTGTGTAGTATATACAATGTATTTAGTGTGTGCAGTGTGTAGTATATACAATGTATGTAGTGTGCAGTGTGTAGTATATACAATGTATTTAGTGTGTGCAGTGTGTAGTATATACAATGTATGTAATGTGTGCAGTGTGTAGTATATACAATGTATGTAGTGTGCAGTGTGTAGTATATACAATGTATTTAGTGTGTGCAGTGTGTAGTATATACAATGTATGTAATGTGTACAGTATATCAGGTGTGTAGTATATACAATGTATGTAATGTGTGCAGTGTGTAGTATATACAATGTATGTAATGTGTGCAGTATATCAGGTGTGTAGTATATACAATGTATGTAGTGTGTGCAGTGTGTAGTATATACAATGTATGTAATGTGTGCAGTATATCAGGTGTGTAGTATATACAATGTATGTAATGTGTGCAGTGTGTAGTATATACAATGTATGTAATGTGTGCAGTATATCAGGTGTGTAGTATATACAATGTATGTAATGTGTGCAGTGTGTAGTATATACAATGTATGTAATGTGTGCAGTGTGTAGTATATACAATGTATGTAATGTGTGCAGTATATCAGGTGTGTAGTATATACAATGTATGTAGTGTGTGCAGTATATCAGGTGTGTAGTATATACAATGTATGTAGTGTGTGTAGTATATACAATGTATGTAGTGTGCAGTGTGTAGTATATACAATGTATGTAGTGTGTGCAGTATATCAGGTGTGTAGTATATACAATGTATGTAGTGTGTGCAGTATATCAGGTGTGTAGTATATACAATGTATGTAGTGTGTGCAGTGTGTAGTATATACAATGTATGTAGTGTGTGCAGTATATCAGGTGTGTAGTATATACAATGTATGTAATGTGTGCAGTATATCAGGTGTGTAGTATATACAATGTATGTAGTGTGCAGTATATCAGGTGTGTAGTATATACAATGTTTGAAGTGTGTGCAGTGTGTAGTATATACAATGTATGTAGTGTGTGCAGTGTGTAGTATATACAATGTATGTAGTGTGTGCAGTGTGTAGTATATACAATGTATGTAATGTGTGCAGTATATCAGGTTTGTAGTATATACAATGTATGTAGTGTGTGCAGTATATCAGGTGTGTAGTATATACAATGTATGTAATGTGTGCAGTGTGTAGTATATACAATGTATGTAATGTGTGCAGTGTGTAGTATATACAATGTATGTAATGTGTGCAGTGTGTAGTATATACAATGTATGTAATGTGTACAGTATACCAGGTGTGTAGTATATACAATGTATGTAATGTGTACAGTATATCAGGTGTGTAGTATATACAATGTATGTAGTGTGTGCAGTGTGTAGTATATACAATGTATGTAGTGTGTGCAGTGTGTAGTATATACAATGTATGTAGTGTGTGCAGTATATCAGGTGTGTAGTATATACAATG
This sequence comes from Hyla sarda, assembly GCF_029499605.1. NCBI lineage: Eukaryota > Metazoa > Chordata > Amphibia > Anura > Hylidae > Hyla > Hyla sarda. The sequence goes on from NC_079197.1 coordinate 175,645,156, forward strand.
TATGTAGTGTGTACAGTGTGTAGTATGTACAATGTATGTAGTGTGTGCAGTATATCAGGTGTGTAGTATATACAATGTATGTAGTGTGTGCAGTATATCAGGTGTGTAGTATATACAATGTATGTAGTGTGTGCAGTATATCAGGTGTGTAGTATATACAATGTATGTAGTGTGTGCAGTGTGTAGTATATACAATGTTTGTAGTGTGTGCAGTATATCAGGTGTGTAGTATATACAATGTATGTAATGTGTGCAGTGTGTAGTATATACAATGTATGTAGTGTGTGCAGTATATCAGGTGTGTAGTATATACAATGTATGTAGTGTGTGCAGTGTGTAGTATATACAATGTATGTAATGTGTGCAGTATATCAGGTGTGTAGTATATACAATGTATGTAATGTGTGCAGTATATCAGGTGTGTAGTATATACAATGTATGTAGTGTGTGCAGTATATCAGGTGTGTAGTATATACAATGTATGTAGTGTGTGCAGTGTGTAGTATATACAATGTTTGTAGTGTGTGCAGTATATCAGGTGTGTAGTATATACAATGTATGTAGTGTGTGCAGTATATCAGGTGTGTAGTATATACAATGTATGTAGTGTGTGCAGTGTGTAGTATATACAATGTTTGTAGTGTGTGCAGTATATCAGGTGTGTAGTATATACAATGTATGTAGTGTGTACAGTATATCAGGTGTGTAGTATATACAATGTATGTAGTGTGTGCAGTATATCAGGTGTGTAGTATATACAATGTATGTAGTGTGTGCAGTATATCAGGTGTGTAGTATATACAATGTATGTAGTGTGCAGTATATCAGGTGTGTAGTATATACAATGTATGTAGTGTGCAGTATATCAGGTGTGTAGTATATACAATGTATGTAGTGTGCAGTATATCAGGTGTGTAGTATATACAATGTATGTAGTGTGTGCAGTATATCAGGTGTGTAGTATATACAATGTATGTAGTGTGTGCAGTGTGTAGTATATACAATGTATGTAATGTGTACAGTATACCAGGTGTGTAGTATATACAATGTATGTAATGTGTACAGTATACCAGGTGTGTAGTATATACAATGTATGTAATGTGTACAGTATATCAGGTGTGTAGTATATACAATGTATGTAGTGTGTGCAGTATATCAGGTGTGTAGTAAATACAATGTATGTAGTGTGTACAGTGTGTAGTATGTACAATGTATGTAGTGTGTGCAGTATATCAGGTGTGTAGTATATACAATGTATGTAGTGTGTGCAGTGTGTAGTATATACAATGTTTGTAGTGTGTGCAGTATATCAGGTGTGTAGTATATACAATGTATGTAGTGTGTGCAGTATATCAGGTGTGTAGTATATACAATGTATGTAGTGTGTGCAGTGTGTAGTATATACAATGTTTGTAGTGTGTGCAGTATATCAGGTGTGTAGTATATACAATGTATGTAGTGTGTGCAGTATATCAGGTGTGTAGTATATACAATGTATGTAGTGTGTGCAGTGTGTAGTATATACAATGTTTGTAGTGTGTGCAGTATATCAGGTGTGTAGTATATACAATGTATGTAGTGTGTGCAGTATATCAGGTGTGTAGTATATACAATGTATGTAGTGTGTGCAGTGTGTAGTATATACAATGTTTGTAGTGTGTGCAGTATATCAGGTGTGTAGTATATACAATGTATGTAGTGTGTACAGTATATCAGGTGTGTAGTATATACAATGTATGTAGTGTGTGCAGTATATCAGGTGTGTAGTATATACAATGTATGTAGTGTGTGCAGTATATCAGGTGTGTAGTATATACAATGTATGTAGTGTGCAGTATATCAGGTGTGTAGTATATACAATGTATGTAGTGTGCAGTATATCAGGTGTGTAGTATATACAATGTATGTAGTGTGTGCAGTATATCAGGTGTGTAGTATATACAATGTATGTAGTGTGTGCAGTGTGTAGTATATACAATGTATGTAATGTGTACAGTATACCAGGTGTGTAGTATATACAATGTATGTAATGTGTACAGTATACCAGGTGTGTAGTATATACAATGTATGTAATGTGTACAGTATATCAGGTGTGTAGTATATACAATGTATGTAGTGTGTGCAGTATATCAGGTGTGTAGTAAATACAATGTATGTAGTGTGTACAGTGTGTAGTATGTACAATGTATGTAGTGTGTGCAGTATATCAGGTGTGTAGTATATACAATGTATGTAGTGTGTGCAGTATATCAGGTGTGTAGTATATACAATGTATGTAGTGTGTACAGTATATCAGGTGTGTAGTATATACAATGTATGTAGTGTGTACAGTATATCAGGTGTGTAGTATATACAATGTATGTAGTGTGTACAGTATATCAGGTGTGTAGTATATACAATGTATGTAGTGTGTGCAGTATATCAGGTGTGTAGTATATACAATGTATGTAGTGTGTGCAGTATATCAGGTGTGTAGTATATACAATGTATGTAGTGTGCAGTGTGTAGTATATACAATGTATGTAGTGTGTGCAGTATATCAGGTTTGTAGTATATACAATGTATGTAGTGTGTGCAGTATATCAGGTGTGTAGTATATACAATGTATGTAATGTGTGCAGTGTGTAGTATATACAATGTATGTAATGTGTGCAGTGTGTAGTATATACAATGTATGTAATGTGTACAGTATACCAGGTGTGTAGTATATACAATGTATGTAATGTGTACAGTATATCAGGTGTGTAGTATATACAATGTATGTAGTGTGTGCAGTATATCAGGTGTGTAGTATATACAATGTATGTAGTGTGTACAGTATATCAGGTGTGTAGTATATACAATGTATGTAGTGTGTGCAGTGTGTAGTATATACAATGTATGTAGTGTGTACAGTATATCAGGTGTGTAGTATATACAATGTATGTAGTGTGTGCAGTATATCAGGTGTGTAGTATATACAATGTATGTAGTGTGCAGTATATCAGGTGTGTAGTATATACAATGTATGTAGTGTGCATGACTAGGGGATCTGCTACTTGCTCTGTGACCCCTGTACCACCCTGCCACCCCATCAATAACCACATTACAACACTTATTTTGGTGGAAAGGCCACAGCGGCCACATTTATTAAATAACCATAATAAAATAAAATAAATATATATACTTTAACTTTACAATAACACAGTAACAGTCGGGTAAACATTACCCATTAACATTATAACATTTACAAATCATAGTGCATAACAGTGTAAACAGTTTTTTCATTTCCTACCCCAAAGGTAAGGGGACCTGAAGGCAACCTGACTTATTCCCCGGGCTCCTACTTTGCCCTTGGCCGTAAATCAACGACCCAAGGACACCCCCTTCAGAGCCCCCGTTTTTCCACCTCAACCGCTGAGGTGTCACCAGTGACTGGGGCACCGCCCCCAGCCCTACCACACCATTCTGTTCACACCTCACTCCAATTCTCCATCAAGTGCCTCCAGGTCCCCTCCCCCACTACCTGCCACGACGGCCTTGTGTGACTCCTCACTCACGGCCGGCCACCCACAACCCGACTGCTCTCACTACCACCTCCCTAATTTCCAGAACCCACAAATCCATCCCCAAGGGGTTCAGATGGACCCCGTCAGCGTCCATAAAATCCCAGGAAGGACTCTCCAACTCCCGGTGGCGCACTACCAGGCCCCCATTCCGCGCCATGAAACGACTCACCACCCGATTAACCTTGGCCCTCGCCTTATTCAGTCGGATGACCGAACGCGCCTCCCTCCACTTGAACCGCGCCACAATGTCCGACCAGACCACCACGATCCCGGGGAAGGACGACCAGATCCGCAGCATGTCCAATTTAATATCCCTCATCAAGGCTCTGGCCGTCCGACCCCCAAGATCATTGCCGCCTAGGTGGACTACCAACACGTTGGGGGGCCTGTCCAGCGCCGCGTGTGTTTGCAAGAGGGGGAGCAGTCCCGCCCACTGCAAACCCCCTTGACCAATCCACCGCACCTGAGCCTGTTCCCTGTCCAGACCCAACTGCCTCCCAGCCGGGCGAACATCAGCGCGCGAGGCCCCACGCCTCACGTACGAATGTCCCACGATCCAGACCAAGCACGGCTGACCCCCTGTAAGACATAAACACGAAAAACAACCCATCACTATCCCTGCCTTACTCCCCACATATATTGTCCAGAAAACAAAACAAACACCCACAAAAAGACACGCCCACCCCCCTACAACATCTGCGGGCGCACATATAACCGGAACCGATCAGATTCCCACCTACCAATCCTCCGTATCGCATCAGGCCCCAAACCCCACCGCGACGCCTCCGTAGCCGCTCCTATCCGAAAGGAGTGCGAGCTGAACCCACCCGCATCCTTCCCCAGCTTTTCCAGGCAAAAACGGAAAACCCGCACAAATTGGAACCGGGACAAAAATTCCCCGTTCGCATGAACCAGCAGAGGGCCCCCCATCACCGTCCGAACCCCCAAGTACTCCCGAAAACAATGCACCGGACACATGCCCCCACCACCCAACTCCGCCAATCGCACAGCAAAACCCTTCCCCAGCTGGTCCGTTTTGGACCTGCGCACCTTACACACTAACACAGAACCGTCCAAGCAAACATCCCCAAACAACAAACCTCCCACCCGAACCTTACTAGGCGCGACCAACTCCGAAACCCGGAACGCCCCAAAAAAACGCCAGCGAGAAAGCCAGCCGAAACAGCAACACCTCAAAAACAGACGAGCACACCGTCCCCAAGACCCCCCCTATATCCGCCAGCAGCTGGAAAGAAACGGGCCGCCGAGCATCACGCTGCACCACCCCCGCCGAAAACCCCTGGCAGCCAAACGCACCCTAAACGATTTAGTGACATCAGACAACCCCTGACACCTAAACCAGAACCCCAGGGCCGCCATCCGGCGGCTCAACCCCGACGGGGACACTCCATCCCCAAACAATCTCCCAACGTAAAACAAAACTGCCACTTCCCAATCCCCATCACTCAAAACCCCCAACTCCGCCACCAAAAGCTCCCATTCCCGCCAACACTTACTATACCCCGCCCAGGTGCTATCACAGACCGACCGACGAATCAAGGCAAAGGCCGTTCTCAAACCACTTGCCATAACTCCTCCGGACAGGGGATCCCCTGCGACTCCGCCTCCGGCGCCAGCTCCCGAAACCTGTCCCACTGAAAACGAGAGAGAGAGTCAGCAATCTCATTACAGATCCCCGGGACATGCATAGCCACAAACTGCGCGTTCAACAATAAACAGCTTAACACCAAACGCCTTAACAGCCTCACCACCGAAGGCGATCTCGCCGTTTGTGCGTTCACTGCCTGTACCACTCCCAGGTTGTCACACCGGAAACAGATTTTTCGATTGCGCAACTGCTCCCCCCAAATCTCCACCGCCACCACAATCGGAAAAAGTTCCAGCAGCGCCAAGTTGCGCACCAAACCGCCCTCCCGCCATGCCATCGGCCATTCCCCCGTGCACCACTGACCCCGGAAATAAGCGCCGAAGCCACAGCTACCCGACGCGTCCGTGAACAGTTCCATGTCCCAGTTGGACACTTGCCGTTCCATGATAATCGACCGCCCGTTATACCTGTCCAAGAATTCCCGCCAAATCCCCAAATCCGCCCGCAAATCCGCGGACAATCGCACAAAGTGATTCGGCCGTCGCACACCTGCCGTAGCACCCGCTAAACGCCTACAAAAAACCCGCCCCATGGGCATAATGCGACACGCAAAATTGAGGCGGCCTAACAACGACTGCAAGTCCCTCAACTTAATCTTCCGAGTCAGCAACGCCCCTTCAATCGCCCCCCTCAAATCCTGAAGCTTGTCATCCGGCAACCTACACTCAAAAGCCACCGTGTCAATGACAATGCCCAGGAATTTTAACGCTGTGGATGGCCCCTCCGTCTTGTCGGGTGCCAAAGGCACCCCGAAGCAGGCCGCCACCCTCTCCATCGTTTGCAGCAGAATCGCGCAAGTCGCCCTACCAGCCTGCCCCACGAATAAGAAATCGTCGAGGTAATGCAGCACCGAAGGCACCTGAGCCTCCGATCGCACCACCCATTCTAAAAACGTGCTAAAAAACTCAAAAAACGAACAAGAAATAGAACAGCCCATAGGAAGGCAACGATCCACAAAAAACTGTCCCTCCCAACAACACCCCAACAACTCAAAACTGTCCGGATGGACCGGAAGGAGCCGAAATGCAGCCTCAATATCCGTTTTTGCCAACAGCGCGCCCCTGCCGTACCGCCTCACCCACTCAACCGCCGCATCGAAAGACGTGTATGACACCGCGCACAGCGCCGGGTCGATACCGTCATTTACCGACTCCCCTTCCGGAAAGGAGAGGTGGTGAATGAGCCGAAACTTGTTCGGCTCCTTCTTGGGAACCACCCCCAGCGGAGAAATCCTCAAGTTCGGCAGCGGCGGGGCCGCAAACGGCCCCACCATCCTACCCAGCTCCACTTCCTTAAACAACTTGGCCGACACCACGTCCGGATGACCCAATGCCGACGTCAAGTTGCGCACCACCCCCAAGTCCCTAACCGGCGAACACGGAATACGAAAACCCTCCGAAAACCCCTTCTTCAACAACTCCACCACCCGCCTATTTGGGTACGCCTCTAGAAAAGGAAGCATCCTTTCCACCCTCACCGGCGTGACCCCCTTTTGCCTCAACATCTCCGCCCTTACCCTTCCCTTTTCGAAAACACCGCGACAGACCATGGGCACCTCCGCAACCGGAGCACTCATGACGGAATCTGCATGTCTCCCCAAACTTGCACTGGCCCTCATTAAATTGCCAGCAACACCCTTTTGCCGCACCGGCCGGCCGACCAGACCCAGCCCCAGCCCCGCCGGCCCCCTCCCGAAAGGACTGCTGTCCCCCTGGAGCGCGAGGCGCCGCCATGAGTTTCATCCACAAGCTGATATCCTTGTGGTCCCACCGCAGCGAGGGGCGCACCGCCTTGCGCTGCCGAAACTGCTCGTCATATCGCAGCCAAGCGGTGCCCCCATATGTCCTATAGGCTTCCCCAACCGAATCGAGATAGCAAAAAAGGCCGGAACAATTATCCGGCGCTTTCTCGCCAATAACGCTCGCCAAGATGGCAAACGCCTGTAGCCAATTATTAAACGTCCGAGGTATCAGCCGATACCGTCAGCGTTCCTCCTCCTCCTTCTTTGACTCGTCAGGTTTAACCCTATCCAGGTTGAACTTCTCCAATGGGAGCAGCGAAAAAATTTCAACATACTCCCCTTTCCAGATCCGCTCCCGAACCTCCGCCTTCAAATGCGCACCCAGGGGCCCCTCAAAACAGACATAGACCTCCCCTTTTGCCGAATCCGCCAGACGCACTTCATCCACAACCTTATCCCCCGCCTTCCCAGCCGCCGCACCAGGGACCGTCTGCCCACCGTCCCCACTCCCAACCGTGACCGACGTGGACCCCCCTTCGGCCACCCCTGCACCGCCGCTCGCCCAGACCGCCGCCGGCGACCCCACCCCCGGAGCAGCCCTATCATGCAACAGATCCCGGACATCCCGCAGTAAAGAAGACAAACCCTCCCACAAACCCCCCCCAACCCCAGACCCCAAAGCAGTATTCCACTCACCCAACCTCTCTGGGGCGGACGGCCCAGCGGTCGCCGCTCCTCCTTGACCTCGACGCGTCGCACCTCCTCCGGATCTCACTCCAGTCAGTTCTTGACCCGTCGCACCGCCTCCCCGGGCGGCCGCTGGCGGCACCACCACACTGGCCACCGCAGGTCGCAGGTCATCGCTTTCATCCCCGGCGACATCCTCCGCAGCTGAGACGGGAGAGGCTCCGCCTCCATCCCTCTCGTCTCCGGATACCTCCTCGCTAGTGCATGTAGCCCTGGGTGCGGAGCTAGCCACACGCTCCCCCCGTGCCTCCCGACCAGAAGCCAGACGCCGTCTTGGAGACGGATCCTGCCGGCGCCTCATCCCTTCAGGCGCCGCAGTGTGTCCCGAGGTCCGTCCGCAGGCCCTCCAGACCCCTCCAGCATCCAGCTCCGCGCCCCGCCGGGCCGCTGGCGACACCCTCCCGTCCACTTCCGACCGCCGGGCCCTCCCAGTGCACGGAGCCTCCGCACTGGGACCAGCCGTCAGTAGCTCCGCCTCTCCCCTCCTGGAGCGTCTTCTTGCAGAGCGCCCCTGCTCTGCACGTGCCGGCACCACCACTCCCCTCCCCAGCCCGAGATTCCTCCCGGCAGACTCACCGCACTCAGATGAGGGAGCAGCAGCAGGCCTCACCGGAGGGTCCCTGGCGGGGCTCTCCTGCCGGCGCCGGGAGCGTGGGATCGCGTCTGGGCTCACTCTGGATGGCGCTCTGGACCTCCTCCCGCTCGTCCGCGGAGGCGCCGCAATCGCTGCCGACGTCCCGGCCGCATCGCCGTGGAGCTGCTGATCCAGCCATCCTGTGCCTCTCCTCCGGAGCTCCTCTCTCACCCGCCGGATCGCCGCTTCCAAGTCCGCCATCTGTAACGCCGGTCCCGCAGCCTGTAGCAGCTCCAACTTCCTTCCGCGCTTCTTGAGGTAAAGAGGGGCCCTTCCGGTTCCGGACCTCCTTTTAACCCCTCCGACCTCTTCCTTAACTCCCCCTCCTCTATGCCCCCTCCTTCCCCTGACCTGCCTTTGACCCCTATCTTATTTTCCCGCTGCGCTGCCCCCTGTCATGTGCCCCCTCCTCTCCTACTTCGCTTCCGATACGGGGGCTTTCTGTATATCAGGTGTGTAGTATATACAATGTATGTAATGTGTGCAGTATATCAGGTGTGTAGTATATACAATGTATGTAATGTGTGCAGTATATCAGGTGTGTAGTATGTACAATGTATGTAGTGTGCAGTATATACAATGTATGTAATGTGTGCAGTGTGTAGTATATACAATGTATGTAATGTGTGCAGTATATCAGGTGTGTAGTATATACAATGTCTGTAGTGTGTGCAGTATATCAGGTGTGTAGTATATACAATGTATGTAGTGTGTGTAGTATATACAATGTATGTAGTGTGCAGTGTGTAGTATATACAATGTATGTAGTGTGCAGTATAACAGGTGTGTAGTATATACAATGTATGTAGTGTGTGTAGTATATACAATGTATGTAGTGTGCAGTGTGTAGTATATACAATGTATGTAGTGTGTACAGTATATCAGGTGTGTAGTATATACAATGTTTGTAGTGTGTGCAGTGTGTAGTATATACAATGTATGTAGTGTGTGCAGTATATCAGGTGTGTAGTATATACAATGTATGTAGTGTGCAGTATATCAGGTGTGTAGTATATACAATGTTTGTAGTGTGTGCAGTATATCAGGTGTGTAGTATATACAATGTATGTAGTGTGTGCAGTATATCAGGTGTGTAGTATATACAATGTATGTAGTGTGCAGTATATCAGGTGTGTAGTATATACAATGTATGTAGTGTGTGCAGTATATCAGGTGTGTAGTATATACAATGTATGTAGTGTGTGCAGTGTGTAGTATATACAATGTATGTAGTGTGTGTAGTATATACAATGTATGTAGTGTGTGTAGTATATACAATGTATGTAGTGTGTGTAGTATATACAATGTATGTAATGTGTGCAGTGTGTAGTATATACAATGTATGTAGTGTGTACAGTATATCAGGTGTGTAGTATATACAATGTATGTAGTGTGTGTAGTATATACAATGTATGTAGTGTGCAGTGTGTAGTATATACAATGTATGTAATGTGTGTAGTATATACAATGTATGTAGTGTGCAGTGTGTAGTATATACAATGTATGTAATGTGTGTAGTATATACAATGTATGTAGTGTGCAGTGTGTAGTATATACAATGTATGTAATGTGTGTAGTATATACAATGTATGTAGTGTGCAGTATATCAGGTGTGTAGTTTATACAACGTATGTAATGTGTGCAGTATATCAGGTGTGTAGTATATACAATGTATGTAGTGTGTGCAGTGTGTAGTATATACAATGTTTGTAGTGTGTGCAGTGTGTAGTATATACAATGTATGTAGTGTGTGCAGTGTGTAGTATATACAATGTATGTAGTGTGTGCAGTGTGTAGTATATACAATGTATTTAGTGTGCAGTGTAGTATCTGTAGTTCTCCTGTACATGACGCTGTGTGTTTCGTTGCAGTGTACAGAGGCTTCTGGACGGCCTTCATCATCCTCGCGGTTGCGGCCAGCGTGGTGGGGGGGCTCCTGCTGGTCTGCGCGGTTCCCTTTGCGGCCGCCCGGCTCTATAGAGTAGGAGGCGGATTCCTCATCACGGCCGGTAAGTCTCCAGTTCAGAGAATGACAAGGAGCAAAACTAAGATTTCTGCAACTCTGGGGACCCCTGGGGAAGGGTCCGGACCCCCGCAGTGTAATGCTGGAAATAGGATGGAGACACTGCTGAGGAATATACCATAAACCAACCACGTGACCGCAACGAAAACATCACTGGATTATCAGCACATACTGTAAATACTGACAGACACACGCAATATATATATATGTAACCACACACTCACACATATATATATACAGTGGGGATCAAAAGTTTGGACACCCCAGGTATAAATTTGTATTAATGTGCATAAAGAAGCCAAGGAAAGATGGAAAAATCTCCAAAAGGCATCAAATTACAGATTAGACATTCTTATAATATGTCAACAAAAGTTACATTTTATTTCCATCATTTACACTTTAAAATAACAGAAAACAAAAAAATGGCGTCTGCAAAAGTTTGGGCACCCTGCAGAGTTATTATCTTGTACTGCCCCCTTTGGCAAGTATCACAGCTTGTTGTCACGATTCGGCTGGCAGGAGGTGGATCCTCTGTGCCAGAGAGGGATTGGCGTGGACCGTGTTGGTGGACCGGTTCTAAGTCACTACTGGTATTCACCAGAGCCCGCCGCAAAGCGGGATGGTCTTGCAGCGGCGGTAGCAACCAGGTCATATCCACCAGCAACGGCTCAACCTCTCTGACTGCTGAAGATAGGCGCGGTACAAGGGAGTAGACAAGAGCAAGGTCGGACGTAGCAGAAGGTCAGGGCAGGCAGCAAGGATCGTAGTCAGGGGCAACGGCAGGAGGTCTGGAACACAGGCTAGGAACACACAAGGAAACGCTTTCACTGGCACAATGGCAACAAGATCCGGCAAGGGAGTGCAGGGAAAGTGAGGTATAAATAGGGAGTGCACAGGTGAGAATACTGATTAGGCCTGCTGCGCCAATCAGTGGCGCAGCGGCCCTTTAAATGGCAGAGACCCGGCGCGCGCGCGCCCTAAGGAGCGGGGCCGCGCGCGCCGGGACAACACAGACGGGGAACGGGTCAGGTACGGGAGCCGAGATGCGCATCGCGAGCGGGCGCGTCCCGCATCGCGAATCGCATCCCGGCAGGGAGTAATATCGCAGCGCACCCGGTCAGCAGGTCTGACCGGGGCGCTGCGAATGAGAGAACGCTGCGAGCGCTCCGGGGAGGAGCGGGGACCACTTGTAAACGCTTTTTGTAGCAGCCAAGAGTCTTTCAGTTCTTGTTTGAGGTATCTTTGCCCATTCTTCCTTACAAAAGTCTTCCAGTTCTTTGAGATTTCTGGGCTGTCTGTCACGCACTGCTCTTTTAAGGTCTATCCATAGATTTTCAATTATGTTGAGGTCAGGAGATTGTGAAGGCCATGGCAAAACCTTCAGTTTACGCCTCTTAATGTAATCCCTCGTGGATTTCGAGGTGTGTTTAGGATTATTATCCATTTGTAGAAGCCATCCTCTCTTTAACTTCAGCTTTTTCACAGATGGCATCAAGTTAGCATCCAAAATTTGCTGACATTTTATTGAATCCGTTTTTCCTTCTGTTCGTGAGATGTTCCCTGTGCCATTGGCTGCAATACAACCCCAAAGCATGATTGATCCACCCCCATGCTTAACAGTTGGACAGAGGTTCTTTTCATTAAATCCTGTTCCCCTTCTTCTCCAAACATACCTTTGCTCATTCCGACCAAAAAGTTCAATTTTAACCTCATCGGTCCACAGAACCTGTTTCCAAAATGCATCAGGCTTGTCTATATGTTAATTTGCAAAGTTCAAACGCTGATTTTTGTGGTGAGGACGTAGAAGAGGTTTTTTTTCTGATGACTCTTCCATGAAGACTATATTTGTACAAATATCTCTTTATAGTGGAATAGTGTACCACAACTCCAGTGTCTGCCAGATCTTTCTGGAGGGATTGTGCAGTCAAACGTGGGTTTTGAATAGTTTTTCTCACAATCCTGCGAGCTGTTCTGTTTGATATTTTTCTTGGTCTTCCAGATCTTGCTTTAACTTCCACTGTTCCTGATGACTGCCGTTTCTTAATTACATTCTGAACAGAGGATATTGACATCTTATAACGTTTTGCTATCTTCTTATAGCCTTCTCCAGCTTTGTGAGCGTCAACTATTTTTAGTTTCAGATTTCTAGACAACTGCTTAGAAGAACCCATGGTGCTGATTGTTGGGGCAAGGTCAGATGAGTCTGGGCATTTAAAACCTTTGAGATGGACATCACCTGGTCTTCCCAGATGATGAATGAGAACAATCCATGACACTGGCAGGTCTCAGCTTTGTAAACGGAGCAGTGCATGCTATAAATTCTGCAGGGTGCCCAAACTTTTGCAGACGCCATTTTTTAGTTTTCTGTTATTTTGAAAGTGTAAATGATGGAAATAAAATCTAACTTTTGTTGACATATTATAAGAATGTCTAATCTGTAATTTGATGCCTTTTGGAGATTTTTCCATCTTTCCTTGGCTTCTTTATGCACATTAATACTAATTTATACCTGGGGTGTCCAAACTTTTGATCCCCACTGTAGTACTGCTTTCAGCTGAGAAGTATCTACAATTGTATCCAGTCTAGACAATGCTCTGTGAGCTAAACATCCTGGACTACAGACTGATACATTGTACATAGCTAGAGCAGAAAAGAAGTGGAGGTCCAGTGCAGAATAAAGGTATGACTAAGGCCTCTGCGTAAGGCCGAAACGCGTCACCTGTACCCTGTTTCCTTGTGACGTTCCATATGGCATGTGAATAAATCACTATATTCCTCGAGTTTCTGCACTGGACCTCCACTTCTTTTCTGCTCTACGTCTTGGGTGTTGTCCACACCCGGTCCTTGTCGCACCTGGGGTGAGCTGAATCACTGCAATTGCCTTTGCTGTTTCTTTGAACATTGTACATAGTTAGTAATGCTCTCAGCTGAGAACTATATACAATTGTATCCAGTCTAGACAATGCTCTGTGAGCTAAACATCCTGGACTCCAGACTGATACATTGTACATAGCTAGTCCTGCTCTCAGCTGAGAAGTGATACAATTATATCCAGTCTAGACAATGCTCTGTGAGCTAAACACCCCAGACTCCAGACTGATACATTGTACATAGCTAGTCCTGCTCTCAGCTGAGAAGTATATACAATTGTATCCAGTCTAGACAATGCTCTGTGAGCTAAACATCCTGGACTCCAGACTGATACATTGTACATAGTTAGTAATGCTCTCAGCTGAGAACTATATACAATTGTATCCAGTCTAGACAATGCTCTGTGAGCTAAACATCCTGGACTCCAGACTGATACATTGTACATAGCTAGTCCTGCTCTCAGCTGAGAACTATATACAATTGTATCCAGTCTAGACAATGCTCTGTGAGCTAAACATCCTGGACTCCAGATTGATACATTGTACATAGCTAGTCCTGCTCTCAGCTGAGAAGTGATACAATTGTATCCAGTCTAGACAATGCTCTGTGAGCTAAACATCCTGGATTCCAGACTGATACATTGTACATAGCTAGTCCTGCTCTCAGCTGAGAAGTATATACAATTGTACCCAGTTTAGACAATGCTCTGTGAGCTAAACATCCTGGACTCCAGACTGATACATTGTACATAGCTCGTCCTGCTCTCAGCTGAGAAGTATATACAATTGTATCCATTCTAGACAATGCTCTGTGAGCTAAACAGCCTGGACTCCAGACTGATACATTGTACATAGCTCGTCCTGCTCTCAGCTGAGAAGTGATACAATTGTATCCAGTCTAGACAATGCTCTGTGAGCTAAACTTCCTTGACTCCAGACTGATACATTGTACATAGCTCGTCCTGCTCTCAGCTGAGAAGTATATACAAATGTATCCAGTCTAGACAATGCTCTCGGAGCAAAACATCCTGGACCCCAGACTGATACATTGTATATAGCTAGTCCTGCTCTCAGCTGAGAAGTGATACAATTGTATCCAGTCTAGACAATGCTCTGTGAGCTAAACATCCTGGACTCCAGACTGATACATTGTACATAGCTCGTCCTGCTCTCAGCTGAGAAGTGATAGAATTGTATCCAGTCTAGACAATGCTCTGTGAGCTAAACATCCTGGATTCCAGACTGATACATTGTACATAGCTCGTCCTGCTCTCAGCTGAGAACTATATACAATTGTATCCAGTCTAGACAATGCTCTGTGAGCTAAACATCCTGGGCTCCAGACTGATACATTATACATAGCTAGTCCTGCTCTCAGCTGAGAACTATATACAATTGTATCCAGTCTAGACAATGCTCTGTGAGCTAAACATCCTGGACTCCAGACTGATACATTGTACATAGCTCGTCCTGCTCTCAGCTGAGAAGAGATACAATTGTATCCAATCTAGACAATGCTCTGTGAGCTAAACATCCTGGACTCCAGACTGATACATTGTACATAGCTAGTCCTGCTCTCAGCTGAGAAGTGATACAATTGTATCCAGTCTAGACAATGCTCTGTGAGCTAAACATCCTGGATTCCAGACTGATACATTGTACATAGCTCGTCCTGCTCTCAGCTGAGAACTATATACAATTGTATCCAGTCTAGACAATGCTCTGTAAGCTAAACTTCCTGGACTCCAGACTGATACATTGTACATAGCTAGTCCTGCTCTCAGATGAGAAGTGATACAAATGTATCCAGTCTAGACAATGCTCTGTGAGCAAAACATCCTGGACCCCAGACTGATACATTGTATATAGCTAGTCCTGCTCTCAGCTGAGAAGTGATACAATTGTACCCAGTCTAGACAATGCTCTGTGAGCTAAACATCCTGGACTCCAGACTGATACATTGTACATAGCTCGTCCTGCTCTCAGCTGAGAAGTGATAGAATTGTATCCAGTCTAGACAATGCTCTGTGAGCTAAACATCCTGGATTCCAGACTGATACATTGTACATAGCTAGTCCTGCTCTCAGCTGAGAAGTATATACACAATTGTATCCAGTCTAGACAATGCTCTGTGAGCTAAACACCTTGGACCCCAGACTGATACATTGTATATAGCTCGTCCTGCTCTCAGCTGAGAAGTATATACAATTGTACCCAGTCTAGACAATGCTCTGTGAGCTAAACAGCCTGGACTCCAGACTGATACATTGTACATAGCTCGTCCTGCTCTCAGCTGAGAAGTGATACAATTGTATCCAGTCTAGACAATGCTCTGTGAGCTAAACATCCTGGACTCCAGACTGATACATTGTACATAGCTCGTCCTGCTCTCAGCTGAGAAGTATATACAAATGTATCCAGTCTAGACAATGCTCTGTGAGCTAAACATCCTGGACCCCAGACTGATACATTGTATATAGCTAGTCCTGCTCTCAGCTGAGAAGTGATACAATTGTATCCAGTCTAGACAATGCTCTGTGAGCTAAACATCCTGGATTCCAGACTGATACATTGTACATAGCTCGTCCTGCTCTCAGCTGAGAAGTATATACAATTGTATCCAGTCTAGACAATGCTCTGTGAGCTAAACATCCTGGACTCCAGACTGATACATTGTACATAGCTCGTCCTGCTCTCAGCTGAGAAGTATATACAATTGTACCCAGTTTAGACAATGCTCTGTGAGCTAAACATCCTGGACTCCAGACTGATACATTGTACATAGCTCGTCCTGCTCTCAGCTGAGAAGTATATACAATTGTACCCAGTTTAGACAATGCTCTGTGAGCTAAACATCCTGGACTCCAGACTGATACATTGTACATAGCTCGTCCTGCTCTCAGCTGAGAAGTGATACAATTGTTTCCAGTCTAGACAATGCTCTGTAAGCTAAACAGCCTGGACCATAGACTGATACATTGCACATAAGCAAGCCGAAAACCATCACTCTAGGATACACAAATTGTATCATAAACGCTGCAAACAGGTGTCTTCGGCTTTTGCAAAATTTAAACTCCCAGCATGCCTGGACATCCTTCGGCTGTCCGGGCATGCTGGAAGTTGTGGCTTTGCAACAGTCATGTTACTGTCCCTTTAACAGACCAAGCTCCGAGTAAATGAGAGGCTTTCAGGAGTCCTTGTCCATAGTGATGAACCTTCTCTGGGTATTGGAAAACCATCAAGTGCGCAGCGTCCTAATGAATTAGCGGCCCCTTAACACAGGAGGGGAGAATTTTATTTGGCAGCGTCCTGCTGGACGGGCGCCAGGAGACAACACTTTACTGATTCTCCACTCAGCGGACAAAGCATTTGGTTACCAAAAAATAGAGGATGAACAATACTGAATGTATCCGAGAATGTATCCATATTAAATATTAGGACGAAATGTATTATTGGAGTGGAAATTCTATATATAGTACACCGAAATACTGTGCAAATGCTTAACTGGTCCTGTATTATACTCCAGAGCTGCACTCACTATTCTGCTGGTGAGGTCACTGTGTACATACATTACATTACTTATCCTGTACTGATCCTGAGTTATATCCTGTAAATCTTTTTTATTAGAAAAATGTAAATCATAACAAACACAAAACCAGCACAACTTTGCCATAACTGAAAACAACAACATAAAATAACATAAACCCAAACTTTACATTTCAAATAAAAGAACATAAATCCTGCCTAACCGGCCAGCCCAGTTTTCCCTAGAAAATACTAGAGACGCATCTTACATAACCAAATATCTAACAACACTCACATACATACTCAACTTGCATTGCCAAAAAAGAAACATAAAAATAGCACAATTTAGCTGTAACTCAAAAACACCCAAACTTGGGAAAACACACACAACAAGGACTCCCACTACACCCCATTAATTTAATATATATATGTATATATACACCAACTTTTTTTTTTTTCCCCTAATTGTTAAGAAAGAAAATTAAATCTATAACTCAAAAACACCCAAACTTGGGGAAAAGAAGACCTAGACCAAAGAAAAACGAAATCCACTACGGGATACAAAAATACCAAAGAAAAATTACTACAAAAATAACAACTGGTTCGACTGCCATAATATAAGATAAACAAAATTATAACATATTATTCATATAGACTATATACACTATATACACCTAAATATACAGAAAATACACCTACAAATACAATAAAACAACCTACACTAAACTGTCCCTTCACCCACACCACCCGCCCTCCTGTACATGGGTCAGAGTCCATACAGTTCATAGTCCTCAATGTCCAGTTCATAACTGACCCATGCCAGGTCCACCAAAACAAACAACCACCACCACCCACAAATACACCCTCCCAACCTAGAACTCCTCCCAACCAACTTTATCATTATCAGCATTACAATATACAAAAACAAACAATACAAACCACTTTAGGCCCAAGTTCGGTGCCTGTAAGCCCTTCATAACCTTAACATCTGAAAACAAAACAAAAAGCTATGGTGCACATGCATTAGCCCAACACCAGGAAGAAGGATGGCAATCCTGATACATACAAAATTTACATTCTTTCCCTAACTCCACCCTACCTCTCTCCCTACCATTATCCCTAAAATAGAAACTGACCCTACTATCACCCTAACCCTGTCCCTACATCACTGTCCCTAACCAAATCAAGGGTACTCTACCCAAAAGGTCTAGTACCTAGGGCACATCAAAAGAAAACCCTCTCCATAGGAGAGAAGCCCTACTGGTACCAAGACTGCCATACTCCAAAGACCTGATCTTCCCGAGTCACCAGTGATGTTCCTACAGACCTCCACCTTGGAGAGGACTTTCCGCTGTGTAGACACTAAACACCGTGCATTCCACGTGTAGTATCTAACCACTAAACTGACTAAGAATAAAGTGCCCCGATCACGGCCACCCAGAGTCCGGAATGCCCCATAAGCCCACTCCGGATAGGTAAGGCCGGCAAGTTGACTTCAGCCGATGGAAGCGCCCACCCGGTTGTAGACCCCTATATTAAAGGGACAATGAAGCAGGAAGTGGTCCATGCTTTCCAGCATGTCCCCGCACTCTTCTCGGGGACACCCCCGGTCATCAGATCTACTACACTTCAAATTGTCCCTCACATATAGCTTCCCCTGAAAGCAGCGCCAGGCCAAGTCCCAAAACTTCTGGGGGATCCTTTTCATGTTTAAAAGATACAACCCCACCCTCAGATCCCAACCTGGGCAGTCCCTGAGTGCCAGAGGCTTCTGGAAGTGGGTCAACAGAACCCGTTTGTCAAGGAACTGCCTTGACTGGGTCCTGATCTCCCACACTCCCAGACCCCACCGACGTATCGCCTTCAGAGTCGGGGTAGCGTAAGCCGGAAGATATCCATGGGGCGTACGGAGGTCCTTCACTTGCCCTCCTGTCTCCCATTCCTGGAAGAAAGGCCGAAACCACTCCCTGCAGGAGAGTACCCATGGAGGAGCCCTCTCTGACCAGAGGTTCGAGATGTTAGCTTTCAAGAAGGTGTTCGTTAAGAACACCACAGGGTTTACCATAGATAAACCCCCTAGTCTCCTCGTGCGGTACGTAACCTCCCTCTTGACTAGGTTCATCCTGTTCCCCCATAACAGTTGGAAAAACAGGCTGTAGATCCTAGTATAGTAAGCCTCTGGCAAGATACATAAGCTGCCCAGATAGATAAACAAGGGGAGCAGGTACGATTTGATCAGGTGTACCCTTTCCCTGAGGGTCATAGACCAACCCTTCCACTGGTCCACCTTCTGAGTGGCATCCTGGAGCTTACCATCCCAGTTTTTGGTGGGATAATCATCCTGGCCGAATGTGATGCCCAGAATTTTTGCTGACTCTTGGGGCCCTGGAAGGGTGTCCGGGAGATCAAACGTGGGATCTCCCCCTCCCAGCCAAAGACTTTCACACTTATCCCGGTTGATCTTAGACCCGGATGCCTCCGAGTAGCGTTCCACCTCCGACATCACCACATCAACCTCCTCTCTCGAGGACACGAAAATGGTGACATCATCAGCATACGCCACTCTCCGGGCAACATCCAGCTCCGCCAGACTCATCCCGACTCCCGCCAACGGCCCACAATCTACCCTCCGGACGAAGGGGTCGATTGCGAACATGTATAAAAGCGGGCTCAAAGGACAACCCTGACGGACTCCGGACCCCACCTCAAAAGAGTGGCCAGACCAACCGTTCACCAGCGGGAAACTCTCTGCCCCTGTATACAAGATCTTAAGCCAATTAACAAAAGTACACGGTAAGCCATATCTCAGGAGGACGGACCAGAGGTAGTCATGGTTCACCCGATCAAATGCTTTGGCCTGATCCAGGGACAGCAGGTACCCCTTCCAGAGACCCGCACTACTCCGCTCCACTGCCTCCCTGACACTAAGGACCGCACTTCGGCCTGGAACAGAGCAGTGCTGAGCCCCAGAAAGGAGCCGGGGTGCAAACTTCACCAGCCGATTAAACAGTATCTTGGCCAGAAGCTTCCTGTCCGTATTGAGAAGAGCTATGGGCCTCCAATTCTCAATACGGCTGGGATCTTTACCCTTTGAGAGAAGAATCAGGGCTGACCTCCTCATTGACTTCGGCAGAGTGCCCGAGGAGAGACACTCATTGAATACCTCAGTCAAGAGGGGAGCTAAAGACTCCTTAAAGGCCCTGTACCACTCGGATGTTAAGCCATCCGGACCTGGTGACTTCTTGGGGGCAAGCCCCTCGATCGCCAGTCTCACTTCCTCTTCCCTGATTTCTTCTGCCAAAACATCAAGAGAGGTCTACCCCTGGCTCAGGAATGGTTTCAGCCAGGAAAGCCGACATCCCGTCTCGATCTAGATCCTTCCTTCCCAAGAGGTGCGAGTAGAAGGATCTGACGACCTCCAGGATCCCTGATCTGGACCGATTCAGAGATCCTGTACTATCGATCAGTCCTGAAATGACTTTACTACTCACTGACATCTTACAGTTTCTGTACTGACACCTCATCAGCAAGGATTTCACTCTGGAGATATCCTCTCGGCTACCTCCAGTCGAGACGAGAAGCTCGAGTTTCCTCCTCAGACCCTGATACAAGCGATACCTGTTCAGGGACCTGAGGCTCGAGAGCTGGCGGAAGAACCCCGCAACCCGCTTCTTGAATATCTCCCACCACTCTGACTTACTACTACAAAGGTCCAGTAAAGGTACCTGACTCTGAAGAAAATCCTCAAAGGACTGTCTTACCTCAGCTTCCTCCAGGAGGGACGAATTCAGCTTCCAATAACCTTTACCCATCCGGGGGGGGGTCTCTGAAACATTCAAGGAAAAAGAAATCATACAGTGATCGGAGAACTCCACCTCAACCACGGACACTGTGGAAGAGACGGCTTCCTCCTTCAAATAAAACCTGTCTATTCTAGACCTGCAGCTACCTCTATGATAGGTGAAACCCGCGTGGCCTGAGGAGCTCCGGATGTGGGCATCCTCTAGGCGAGCTTCCCTAACTATACTATTGAGAGCTATGCTATCATAAGCCAACCGATCATTGGAACCTCTCCTATGTGACAGTATTGAAATCCCCTCCAAAGATCACCTGTCGGCTTGTAAAAAGAAAGGGCTTAATCCTCATAATGAGATCTTTACGGTCCCACTTGGTTTGTGGGGCGTAGATGATAATGAGCCGGAGCTCTTGTCCCTTCATAAGGACATCTAAGATCAGGCACCTCCCCATTTCTAACTCAATAACCCGTCGGCATTCAACCGGGACCTGGTCCGTAGCACGGGGACTAGAGGGCTCCGACCTCTTCTTTCCCCTTTTATTGCCCTTCTTTTTTGGCCGCTCTTCACCCTCCTCATCCACACTTTCATAGTGGGAGGAATCGGAAAGATCGGCCTTGCTGCCCTCTTCTCTACAGATTCTCCTCATTTCCTCATCCAGCACATTCTCCTCCAGGGCCTCAGCAGTTTCAGGACTAACCTCTGGAGCAGGGTCAGAAGCTACCCTTGCCACATGGGAACTCTCCAGCTCCCTGCTCCTTCTGCGATTAGCCTCCCGCCTCAGCTTGGTGGGACTTTTCCTCTTCACTGACCCTGTTGCACCTTCACCCGCACTCGTGCCCTCCCCAGCTGAAGCAACATTACTGCCATCTCCAGCCAAGGTGACCATCGCACGGGCAAAGGCGCTAGGACAACGGCTGAAAGGGTGTCCTAAGACACCACACAGATGACACCGGATCTGCCTACAGGATGCGGCAAGAGGACCTACCCCACCGCACAGTGCACAGACCTGCACGGTACAGGCTGCGCTAAAGTGAGTGGGGCTGCCACACCTGTGACAGACCTTGGGCTGCCCCTGGTAGAAAACTTGGATTCTGTCTCTCCCAAGAAAATCAGCTGATGGGATGTGGGCAACAGTGCTCCCTCAACCACCTTTCCCCGAGGCGGACACGCATTTTCGCCCCTCCACACTAAACGGACCACATTCCAACGGCCACTTTCCTGCCCGGATGTTGGGAGGGACCAGACCACCTCCCCATTTTGTTCTCGGAAGGCGCCTAAGCCGTGTCTTTCTATCCAAAAAGACAGGTCAACCTCACCCCTCCCCTCTACCTGGATCGACCTGTCTCCCCTACGTAGAGCCTCCAGGAGGCGCTGTTGCAAGTGACCCCCAGAGCCAGATGGAGATGGGGATCCCCCTGATCCCCTGGCAGTGACGCTGGCATAACTTCTGGGAGAAGCAGCCACTACCGGGGGGGGGGGGGGGGGGGGGGGGCAGTCGAACCGGAAACCAAACCAGGACCATTATTCTTGACAGAAATATCAGCCATAACACCTCTCTCTCCCATTCCACTACCGCTCCTCACCTGCATTTCACTAGCACCCCTCTTGCACCCCACTTGCACCCCTCTCCTGCACTCCACTTGCACTCCTCTCTTGCACCCCTCTCTTGTACCCCACTTGCACCCCTCTCTTGTACTCCACTTGCACCCCTCTCTTGTACTCCACTTGCACCCCTCTCTTACACCCCACTTGCACCCCTCTCTTGCCCACCACTTGCACCCCTCTCTTGCACTCCACTTGCACCCCTCTCTTACACCCCACTTGCACCCCTCTCTTGCACCCCACTTGCACCCCTCTCTTTCACCCCACTTGCACCCCTCTCTTGCACCCCACTTGCACCCCTCTCTTTCACTCCACTTGCACCCCTCTCTTGCACCCCACTTGCACCCCTCTCTTGCACCCCACTTGCACCCCTCTCTTACACCCCACTTGCACCCCTCTCTTGCACCCCACTTGCACCCCTCTCTTTCACTCCACTTGCACCCCTCTCTTGCCCACCATTTGCACCCCTCTCTTGCACTCCACAAGTTCCCCCCTCATCCACACTGCTATCACAACTCCTTCCATGCACACCACCATCATTCACATTTTGCACATTACCATTTTTGCTCTCACTTTCACTCTTGCCTACACTCTCCCTTGGTGTGTTACAGACTGGGCTGGCTGGGTCTTTTGCATGTTTAATGGCTGCCGGTTTCAGAATTGGCGCTGCATAGTTCTTTCTTCCCGTCTCTTGGGGTGCAGACACACGCTCCGCCTCTGACATAGGTGGCCACGCCCCCTCGCAAAATGACTGTCCCTCCGGACTCACTCCCGCTACGCCTGCTACAGCCCACGCACAGGGAACCTCCCCCTTTACAGCGGAGTGCCCCCTGGCACCAGAATCGGTACCAACCACATCACCTAGGGGACCGCCCCCTGAACCAACAAGGTCCGGTGCCCGGACACTCCCCCCCCTCACAGGAGAGTGCCCTGCAGCGCCAGGACCAGTACCGCCCACTTCAACTGAACGGGTGAATCTGCCGCCATTTTCTGGTGACTGGATACCCTCCCCCCTCACAGGAGGGTGCCCTTTTTTTTCTATAGCACCCACGGCCATTTTGGGTGCACTACTGTATCCCCCATGCTGGCCCCGCACCACTACAGAAACGGGGTCTGGCAGGTTGGGGGACCCAGCACCCTGAACCGACTTTTCAGCCGACTCAGACTGCTGGAAAGGAGAAAAGACAAACTTCACTTGTCCCTCAGTTTTCTTTCTTTTCTTGCCCTTTTTTTTATTCTTCCTCTTCTCTTCTGGGCCCAAATCGTCTCCAAAAGAAAAATTTTCTAGACGGGTGGGTTACTCCTGCATTACAATCGCCCGCAGGAGACCCCCGTCTGCCAAGCCGCTGCCTTCACCGCAGTCACTGCCATCATCATCCTCACTGGAGAGAGGTAAGGCCACCTGAGCCGGGTTTATATAGTCTGCACTCAGGGTAAGTGGGGGGTCAGGGGTAGCAATGGTGGCACATACCGATACAGTGTCCATATCCCCCTCACTCACATTGCCCTCCTCACCTCCTTCACCTTCCTCCATCTCCTCCTCCTCACTGCGACAATCCTCATCTTGGTGACTTTCACAACCTCTGGAGGCCCTCATGCTGGAGAACCTCTCCTCATGAATTAGCTTCTCACCAAGAAACCCAGCACCCTCCACAATGTCCGATCTCCTCCTCACAAGCTCCTCCACAATGTCCGATCTCCTCCTCACAAGCTCCTCCACAATGTCCGACCTCCTCCTCACAAGCTCCTCCACAATGTCCGATCTCCTCCTCACAAGCTCCTCCACAATGTCCGATCTCCTCCTCACAAGCTCCTCCACAATGTCCGATCTCCTCCTCACAAGCTCCTCCACAATGTCCGATCTCCTCCTCACAAGCTCCTCCACAATGTCCGATCTCCTCCTCACAAGCTCCTCCACAATGTCCGATCTCCTCCTCACAAGCTCCTCCACAATGTCCGATCTCCTCCTCACAAGCTCCTCCACCTCTTTCCTCAGAGACCTCACCTTGGTGTTTAACGCTGATCTCTTTGCCTTAGGTGCCTGATCCGCTTGATAGATGGCAAACTTTAGATCTTCTCTAAGGCCACGAAGCTGCTTTCCAAGCTGTTCATATTCAGCCATCTTCGCATGGATTCTTGATCCAAAGGTCGCCAGTGATTCTCTGTTCCCCTTTACCCCCCATTGCTGGGGTTGTGAGGGTCCAGACACAGCTGCCTTCACTGCACTCCTCTGCCTGGAAGAGCTTCTTTTCCTTGCAGGGCTTTTGCTGGAGGCTTTGCAGCTCCCAGCTGAGGACGGGGGAGGGGGCACCACATTTCTGTGAGCCCTGGTTGTTCTCCTAATTCCATCCGGATTATTGGCCGTGGCATTTTCCTTGGCATCCCCCGCCGGCCGGGTACGGGGAGTGCAAGATGAAGCTCCAGATCCCCTGGGATCCATAGCAGGAGAACCTACCCAGGTGTCTGCCACACACCTGGGGAGGGGCGGATGGAAATCACTGCTTCTGTGGAAGTCTCAGGAGCTCAGCAGAACACAACCTCTCTCCAGAGCTGTACTCACTATTCTGCTGGTGGGGTCACTGTGTACATACATTACATTACTGATCCTGTACTGATCCTGAGTTATATCCTGTATTATACTCCAGAGCTGTACTCACTATTCTGCTGGTGAGGTCACTGTGTACATACATTACATTACTTATCCTGTACTGATCCTGAGTTATATTCTGTATTATACTCCAGAGCTGTACTCACTATTCTGCTGGTGAGGTCACTGTGTACATACATTACATTACTTATCCTGTACTGATCCTGAGTTATATCCTGTGTTATACTCCAGAGCTGTATTCACTATTCTGCTGGTGAGGTCACTGTGTACATACATTACATTACTTATCCTGTACTGATCCTGAGTTATATCCTGTATTATACTCCAGAGCTGTACTCACTATTCTGCTGGTGGGGTCACTGTATACATACATTACATTACTTATCCTGTACTGATCCTGAGTTATATCCTGTATTATACCCCAGAGCTGTACTCACTATTCTGCTGGTGAGGTCACTGTGTACATACATTACATTACTCATCCTGTACTGATCCTGAGTTATATCCTGTATTATACCCCAGAGCTGTACTCACTATTCTGCTGGTGAGGTCACTGTGTACATACATTACATTACTTATCCTGTACTGATCCTGAGTTATATCCTGTATTATACTCCAGAGCTGTACTCACTATTCTGCTGGTGGGGTCACTGTGTACATACATTACATTACTTATCCTGTACTGATCCTGAGTTATATCCTGTATTATACCCCAGAGCTGTACTCACTATTCTGCTGGTGAGGTCACTGTGTACATACATTACATTACTTATCCTGTACTGATCCTGAGTTATATCCTGTATTATACTCCAGAGCTGTACTCACTATTCTGCTGGTGAGGTCACTGTGTACATACATTACATTACTTATCCTGTACTGATTCTGAGTTATATCCTGTATTATACTCCAGAGCTGCACTCACTATTCTGCTGGTGGGATCACTGTGTACTGAGGTCCCTGACTCTTTCCTCTCCCTCCTCAGGGGTCCTGCTCGCCCTCCTCATCGCCCTCTTCGCCCTCTGGAAGGAATTTGCCGCTGACTTGAAGAAATACATCTTATTAGAGAGGAGCCATAGCTGCCCGCCGGATGCCCACCTCCATGTGTATTATGGGTGGTCTTTCATGTTTGCTGCGGCCGGGGCCCCCCTGGTTCTCCTCTCTGGGCTCCTGTTTCATTGTATTAGCCGCAGCCTCCATGTGGAGGAGAAGTAGATGGAGAACAGTCCTGACCGAGGATCCTGTATGACACAGATGGACATATACCTGCAGGTCCTGGTCATGTAATAGTAAGGGACCCCTCACCCGCTGGGGACGCCCACCCATATAACATGTTCCGAGGACTGGGACGTTTCCTGCTTGTGACACCCGCTGCTCACGTTTCCTAAAAATGTTTCCAATAAAATGTTACAAAATAAAATAACTGAATGGTGAGTGCGCCAAGAAGGTGGACGGGTGTCACCAGGGTCGTCTAATGTCCCTACATGAGGCCAAGGGTCCCCACAGCAAAACTCAACATGGCACACGATGTGGGCATCATATCACTGCATGTAACTTATAGCACTCAGCAGATTCTGGAAGTATGTAGGCAATATATGGCACTCATTGGCACTATGTGGGTACTATGTCATTATATGTGGGCACAGTATGGCACTCACAGGCACTATGTGGGTACTATGTCATTATATGTGGGCACGGTATGGCACTTACAGGCACTATGTGGGTACTATGTCATTATATGTGGGCACGGTATGGCACTCACAGGCACTATGTGGGTACTATGTCATTATATGTGGGCACAGTATGGCACTCATTGGCACTATGTAGGTACTATGTCATTATATGTGGGCACAGTATGGCACTCACAGGCACTATGTGGGTACTATGTCATTATATGTGGGCACGGTATGGCACTTACAGGCACTATGTGGGTACTATGTCATTATATGTGGGCACGGTATGGCACTCACAGGCACTATGTGGGTACTATGTCATTATATGTGGGCACGGTATGGCACTCACAGGCACTATGTGGGTACTATGTCATTATATGTGGGCACGGTATGGCACTTACAGGCACTATGTGGGTACTATGTCATTATATGTGGGCACGGTATGGCACTCACAGGCACTATGTGGGTACTATGTCACTATATGTGGGCACAGTAGGGCACTCACAGGCACTATGTGGGTACTATGTCACTATATGTAGGCACTATATGGCACTCACAGGCACTATGTGGGTACTATGTCATTATATGTGGGCACAGTATGGCACTCACAGGCACTATGTGGGTACTATGTCATTATATGTGGGCACGGTATGGCACTCACAGGCACTATGTGGGTACTATGTCATTATATGTGGGCACGGTATGGCACTCACAGGCACTATGTGGGTACTATGTCACTATATGTGGGCACAGTAGGGCACTCACAGGCACTATGTGGGTACTATGTCACTATATGTAGGCACTATATGGCACTCACAGGCACTATGTGGGTACTATGTCACTATATGTGGGCACGGTATGGCACTCACAGGCACTATGTGGGTACTATGTCACTATATGTAGGCACTATATGGCACTCACAGGCACTATGTGGATACTATGTCATTATATGTGGGCACGGTATGGCACTCACAGGCACTATGTGGGTACTATGTCATTATATGAGGGCACAGTATGGCACTCACAGGCACTATGTCATTATATGTGGGCACGGTATGGCACTCACAGGCACTATGTGGGTACTATGTCACTATATGTAGGCACTATATGGCACTCACAGGCACTATGTGGGTACTATGTCATTATATGTGAGCATGGTATGGCACTCACAGGCACTATGTGGGTACTATGTCATTATATGTGGGCACGGTATGGCACTCACAGGCACTATGTGGGTACTATGTCATTATATGTGGGCCTGGTATGGCACTCACAGGCACTATATGGGTACTATGTCATTATATGTGGGCACGGTATGGCACTCACAGGCACTATGTGGGTACTATGCCATTATATGTGGGCACGGTATGGCACTCACAGGCACTATGTGGGTACTATGTCATTATATGTGGGCATGGTATGGCACTCACAGGCACTATGTGGGTACTATGTCATTATATGTGGGCACAGTATGGCACTCACAGGCACTATGTGGGTACTATGTCATTATATGTGGGCATGGTATGGCACTCACAGGCACTATGTGGGTACTATGTCATTATATGTGGGCACAGTATGGCACTCACAGGCACTATGTGGGTACTATGTCATTATATGTGGGCATGGTATGGCACTCACAGGCACTATGTGGGTACTATGTCATTATATGTGGGCATGGTATGGCACTCACAGGCACTATGTGGGTACTATGTCATTATATGTGGGCACGGTATGGCACTCACAGGCACTATGTGGGTACTGTGAAGCTATATGTGGGCACGGTATGGCACTCACAGGCACTATGTGGGTACTGTGAAGCTATATGTGGGCACGGTATGGCACTCACAGGCACTATGTGGGTACTGTGAAGCTATATGTGGGCACGGTATGGCACTCACAGGCACTATGTGGGTACTGTGAAGCTATATGTGGGCACGGTATGGCACTCACAGGCACTATGTGGGTACTATGTCATTATATGTGGGCATGGTATGGCACTCACAGGCACTATGTGGGTACTATGTCATTATATGTGGGCACAGTATGGCACTCACAGGCACTATGTGGGTACTATGTCATTATATGTGGGCATGGTATGGCACTCACAGGCACTATGTGGGTACTATGTCATTATATGTGGGCATGGTATGGCACTCACAGGCACTATGTGGGTACTATGTCATTATATGTGGGCACGGTATGGCACTCACAGGCACTATGTGGGTACTGTGAAGCTATATGTGGGCACGGTATGGCACTCACAGGCACTATGTGGGTACTGTGAAGCTATATGTGGGCACGGTATGGCACTCACAGGCACTATGTGGGTACTGTGAAGCTATATGTGGGTACTTTTATGACACAACAACTAGTTTGTTGCCTGAGCTTTCATTAAAGATACCCTGATACATGGCAGAATGACTTGTTGGCACTCCCCTTACAGCAGGGGTCCTCAATTTTTTTAAACAGGGGGCCAGTTCACTGTCCCTCAGACCGTTGGAGGGCTATAGATAAAAAATATTTAAAAAAAACTATGAACAAATTCCTATGCACACTTATATATCTTATTAGTGGACTACCCCATTAAGTACGCAGCACAGTTCCCCCCACATTAGGTAGGCAGTATAGTTCCCCCACATCAGGTTGGCAGTATAGTTCCCCCCCACATTAGGTTGGCAGTATAAATCTCCCACATTAGGTTGGCAGTATAGTTCCCCCCACATTAGGTTGGCAGTATAGTTCCCCCACATTAGGTAGGCAGTATGTTCCCCCACATTAGGTTGGCAGTATAGTTCCCCCACATTAGGTAGGCAGTATGTTCCCCCACATTAGGTTGGCAGTATAGTCTCCCACATTAGGTTGGCAGTATAGTTCCCCCCACATTAGGTTGGCAGTATAGTTCCCCCACATTAGGTTGGCAGTATAGTTCCCCCACATTAGGTGCAGTATAGTTCCCCCACATTAGGTGCAGTATAGTTCCCCCCACATTAGGTTGGCAGTATAGTTCCCCCACATTATACGGCTAGAGGAAGTGCGCAAGGCGCATTTGCCCCGGCTGCCCCTCCTCCACCCTACTCCCCCGCCTGTATCCCACTTGATGTCACTGCCGAGTGATTAAAGAAGTTACCCTGAATGGTGAGTGTCGCCTTGTCTTGTTGTCTTCTTGTTGAATTGCTGCTGTCTTAAGTGCTGAGCACCACCGCCACAGGACTTTGTTTTCCGGCTCCTGTTTTGCTGCATTCCGCCGTTCCTCTCTGGGGCTTAGTTCTAGTAGTGCTGGCTGTTTCCTCTTCCAAGCATGCTAGTTCCCCCACATTAGGCTGGCAGTATAGTCCCCCCCACATTAGGTTGGCAGTATAGTTCCCCCCACATTAGGTTAGCAGTATAGTTCCCCCCACATTAGGTTGGCAGTATAGGTCCCCCACATTAGGTTGGCAGTATAGTTCCCCCACATTAGGCTGGCAGTATAGTCTCCCCCTCACCACATTAGGTTGTAGTTCCCCAACATTTAGTTGACTGTACAGTTCCCCCACATTAGGTGCAGTATAGTTCCCCCACATTAGTCTGGCAGTATAGTTCCCCCACATTAGGTGCAGTATAGTTCCCCCACATTAGGTGCAGTATAGCTCCCCACATTAGGTAGGCAGTATAGTTCCCCACATTAGGTGCAGTACTGTTCCCCCACATTAGGTGCAGTATAGCCCCCCACATTAGGTGCAGTATAGTTCCCCACATTAGGTGCAGTATAGTTCCCCCCACATTAGTTTGTAGTTCTCCCACATTTAGTTGGCTGTATAGTTCCCCCACATTAGGTGCAGTATAGTTCCCCCACATTAGGTGCAGTATAGCTCCCCACATTAGGTAGGCAGTATAGTTCCCCACATTAGGTGCAGTATAGTTCCCCCACATTAGGTGCAGTATGTTCCCCCACAGACATACAGCCTCCAGCCATATACAGTGTATGGCTGGAGGCTGTATGCCTGTGTACTGCCCCACTTCAGTGCTCCGACCACCGCTCCTCTGGTCCGGCCATAGCAGTAGGTCCTGGGACCGGAGGAGTGGTGGTTGGAGCACCGAAGCTGACGTGCCGCTGGTAACACTTACCAAGCTGGCCAGCGCACATCCTACTCGCTGCTCCGCTCCTCCGCGCTCCGTTGCTATGGGCGCACGCACGGGGCATCAGGCACTACCTCACGGTGGTTCATGTGTTTTTAAAGTAAACGCGGGACCGAAGAGAGCGTATCCCCATCCTTTCGGAACACAGGGATGTCCTTAGGCAGCGGCGGGCTGGATAAATGTCCTCGGTGGGCCGCATGTGTCCCGCAGGCCGTAGTTTGAGGACCCCTGCCTTGCAGTCTCTTGCCGTACCCTCAGCTCTGTTATAATACATGAGGTGGGCACAGTAAAGTCCTCACTGGGTGTGTACGGTATGTGCTGCCTGACACTGTGTGATCTGTCTGGGCACTAAGAAGTCAATAGGTGCCACATAATATGGGCACTGTATGAATTAACTGGATAATGTATGCATTATCTGAGCACTGCATGCATTATCTGAGCACTGTATGCATTATCTGAGCACTGTATGCATTATCTGAGCACTGCATGCATTATCTGAGCACTGTATGCATTATCTGAGCACTATATGGATTATCTGAGCACTGTATGCATTATCTGAGCACTGCATGCATTATCTGAGCACTGCATGCATTATCTGAGCACTGCATGCATTATCTGAGAACTGCATGCATTATCTGAGCACTGCATGCATTATCTGAGCACTGTATGCATTATCTGAGAACTGCATGCATTATCTGAGCACTGCATGCATTATCTGAGCACTGCATGCATTATGTGAGCACTGCATGCATTATCTGAGCACTGCATGCATTATCTGAGCACTGCATGCATTATCTGAGCACTGTATGCATTATCTGAGCACTGTATGCATTATCTGAGAACTGCATGCATTATCTGAGCACTGCATGCATTATCTGAGCACTGTATGCATTATCTGAGAACTGCATGCATTATCTGAGCACTGCATGCATTATCTGAGCACTGTATGCATTATCTGAGCACTACATGTATTATCTGAGCACTTTATGCATTATCTGAGCACTGCATGCATTATCTGAGCACTATATGGATTATCTGAGCACTTTATGCATTATCTGAGCACTTTATGCATTATCTGAGCACTGCATGCATTATCTGAGCACTACATGTATTATCTGAGCACTTTATGCATTATCTGAGCACTTTATGCATTATCTGAGCACTCTATGCATTATCTGAGCACTGTATGCATTATCTGAGTACTGCATGCATTATCTGAGCACTGTATGCATTATCTGAGCACTTTATGCATTATCTGAGCACTGTATGCATTATCTGAGCACTGTTTGCATTATCTGAGCACTGCATGCATTATCTGAGCACTGTATGCATTATCTGAGCACTGCATGCATTATCTGAGCACTGTATGCATTATCTGAGCACTGCATGCATTATCTGAGCACTGCATGCATTATCTGAGCACTGTATGCATTATCTGAGTACTGCATGCATTATGTGAGCACTGCATGCATTATCTGAGCACTGCATGCATTATGTGAGCACTGCATGCATTATGTGAGCACTGTATGCATTATCTGATCACTGTATGCATTATCTGAGCACTGTTTGCATTATCTGGGCACTGTATGCATTATCTGAGCACTGTATGCATTATCTGATCACTGTTTGCATTATCTGAGCACTGCATGCATTATCTGAGCACTACATGCATTATCTGAGCACTGTATGCATTATCTGAGCACTGTATGCATTATCTGATCACTGTTTGCATTATCTGAGCACTGTATGCATTATCTGAGCACTGTATGCATTATCTGAGCACTCTATGTATTATCTGAGCACTGCATGTATTATCTGAGCACTTTATGCATTATCTGAGCACTGTATGCATTATCTGAGCACTGTATGCATTATCTGAGCACTGTATGCATTATCTGAGCACTGCATGCATTATCTGATCACTGCATGCATTATCTGAGCACTGTATGCATTATCTGAGCACTATATGGATTATCTGAGCACTGCATGCATTATCTGAGCACTTTATGCATTATCTGAGCACTCTTCTGGCATTATCTAGGCTATGTGCTTTGTGAAATAACATTACGGAAAAAAAAAGTGCGAATTTGGTCTCATTATAGATTCATCAGATTTGAGATCTGATCTATAGGGCACTGTTTCCCAATCAGTTTGTGCCTCCAGCTGTTGCAAAACTACAACTCCAAGCATGTCCGGACATCCTTCAGCTGTCCGGGCATGCTGGGAGTTGTAGTTTTGCAACAGCTGGAGGCACACTGTTTGGAAAACACTGTGAGAAGGATCTACGGGGTTAAATCCGGCTCCTCTTCTTCCTACATTTCATCATTTTCCAGCTGGCGAAACCGCGCGCGGCGCACAATGTTATTACTACAGAGGAGGTATACTGTGCAAACGGCGCATTTGTCACTATGTGAAATTGAAAATGAACTTCCATCTCTCGCCTGCCGCAGCGAATATGTCAGATTCCAGATGAAATATATCACGTCGTAATTGCTAATTAAACCCGATATTTCACCTATCAAACCGCGCACATCTTTTACCAATCCGTGTCACCGCTTACGGAATCCAATAATCTGCACTAAAATATTATGACTGATGAGATCTTACGCTCCGCTCCACAGATACATCACCTACCAGCCTCTAGGAAATGCGTTACGCCAGCCGCTGCCATGCATGGTGGTGGTGGGGGGGGGGGGGGGGGGAAGGAGCATGGGGTCTCCTGCCCAGAACACAAGGGGCTCAAGACACTGGAGGATGATTATGGTAACAATTCCCTTAAAGGGGTACTCTGGTGGAAAACTTTTTTTTTTTTTTTTTAAATCAACTGGTGCCAAAAAGTTAAACAGATTTATAAATTACTTCTGTAAAAAAGAGAAAAAATCTTAATCCTTCCAGTACGTATTAGCTGCTGACTACTACAGAGGAAATTCTTTTCTTTTTGGATTTCCTTTCTTTCTGATAACAGTGCTCTCTGCTGACACCTCTGTCCATTTTAGGAACTGTCCAGAGTGGCATATATGTTTGCTATCGGGATTTTTTCCTGCTCTGGACAGTTCCTAAAATGGACAGAGATGTCAGCAGAGAGCACTGTGGACAGACAGAAAAGAAATCCAAAAAGAAAAGAGTTTCCTCTGTAGTATTCAGCAGCTAATAAGTACAGGAAGGATTAAGATTTTTTAATAGATGTCATTTACAAATATGTTTAACTTTCTGCCACCAGTTGATTTAAATGAAAAAATGTTTTCACCGGAGTACCCCTTTAATTTTTTTTTTTTTTTTTTAATCAACTGGTGCCAGAAAGTCAAACAGATTTGTAAATGACTTCTATTAAAAAAACTTCACCCTTCCAGTACTTTTTATCAGCTGTATGCTACAGAGGAAATTCTTTTCTTTTTGAATTTCTTTTTTTTCTTGTCCAAAGTGCTCTCTGCTGACACCTCTGTCCGTGTCAGGGACTGTCTAGAGCAGCATAGGTTTGCTATGCGGATTTTCTCCTGCTCTGGACAGTTCCTGATACGGGCATCAGGTGTCAGCAGAGAGCACTGTGGACAAGACAAAAAAGAAATTCAAAAAGAAAATAATTTCCTCTGTAGCATACAGCTGCTAAAAAGTACTGGAAGGATAAAGATTTTTTAATAGAAGTAATTTACAAATCTGTTTAACTTTCTGGCAGCAGTTTGTTTAAAAAAATTAAAATAATTATGTTTTCTATTGGAGTAACCCTTTAGCCCCCAAGTTGTGATTTTTGGCTCACATTTTCTTCTTCTTCACCTTCTAGGGCCCAAAACGTCTCTGTTTTTCCCACTGTATTATGTCATAAATAACATAAGAACGTTCTGATATATATTGTCGCTATCTAAAATGCAGACTTTTGTTCTACAACTGTGTATTCGGTGGCATGATTGATTTAAAGGGGTACTCCGCTGCTCAGCATTTGGAACAAACTGTTCCGAAGGCTGGAGCCGGGAGCTTGTGAAGTCATAGCCCCGCCCCCTCATGATGTCACACCCCGCCCTCTCAATGCAAGTCTATGGGAGGTGACGTGACGGCTGTCACGCCCCCTACCATAGACTTGCATTGAGGTGGCGGGGCTATGAAATCATGAGCTCCCGGCGCCGGCTCCAGCGTTTGGAATAGTTTGTTCCAAACGCTGAGCAACGGAGTACCCCCTTAACCCCTTAAGGACTCAGCGATCGGTGATGTCCTGTATTAGCCCCGGTTCCAGCCGTTGATGGCCGCTGGGACCGACCCGATATGACGCGGGGTCACCGCGTGACCCCGCATTAAATAACAGAAGCCCGCGCAGGATGTAAATATATCGTATTTTTCGCCGTATAAGACGCACTTTTTCTTCCCCAAAACTGGGGGGGGGGGGGGGGGAAAGTTGGTGAGTCTTATACGGCGAATACACCCCTATCGCGGCGGTCCCTGCGGCCATCAACGGACGGGACTCGCGGCTAATACAGGACATCACCGATCGCGGTGATGCCCTGTATTAACCCTTCAGACGCGGCGATCAAAGCTGACCGCTGCGTCTGAAGGGAAAGTGAAACTAACCCGGCTGTTCAGTCGGGCTGTTTGGGACCGCTGCGATTTCACCGCGGGGGTCCCGAACACCCCGACTGAACAGCCGGGTTAGTGCTTACAGGACACCGGGAGGGACCTTACCTGCCTCCTCGGTGTCTTCTCCGTTCAGGTATGGCCGGCGCTCTCCTTCCTCGTCATCACGTACGTACGTCGGCGTGCGTAACGACATGATGGTGGCGACGGAGAGCGAGGATACCCGGCCGGCAGCAGAGACGTTCCGGAGCGACGGGGACACGGCGACAGCGATGGAGCGACATTCAGGGCAGCGGGGACACGTGAGTATTACCTCCTATGCAGTGGTCTTCAATCTGCGGACCTCCAGATGTTGCAAAACTACAACTCCCAGCATGCCCGGACAGCCAACGGCTGTCCAGGCATGCTGGGAGTTGTAGTTTTGCAACATCTGGAGGTCCGCAGGTTGAAGACCACTATTGGGTTCAGAATCTTTATTTTTTTAGATTTTAACCCCATAAATTGGGGGCGTCTTATACGCCGGTGCGTCCTATAGGGCGAAAAATACGGTAAGTCCTGCGTTGTTAAGGAGTTAAATCAATCATGCCACCGAATATACAGTTGTAGAACTAAAGTCTGCATTTTAGATTAGACATTGTGGAACAGATTTATCAAACTGTGTGAGAGAAAAAGTGGAGAGATTTTCCCACAACAACCAATCACAGCTCAGGTAACAAGCTGAGGTAAAGTGAAAGCTGAGCTGTGATTGGTTGCTGTGGGAAAATCTCTCCACATTTTCTCTCACACAGTTTGATAAATCTGGGCTTATATATCAGAACGTTTTTATGTTTTTTATGACACAATTTCTTTATTTTATGATCATTCAGACAATTTTTGTTTTTTACTATGTTAGTTTTTAGTGCCGGGACCAATGCTGAACTGAACTAAAGCTGCCATATCTCTACACCCATCCCTGAAGCCATAGGAAAGGTGCACGTTTCCCGTTTTTTTCACACTCCGGAAGTTTTACTGCATGCCTGTATAAAGTTTGTTCATTTGAAGTTCTTAACCATGCACATCCTGATGAAGAACTCGGTCCGAGCTAGAAACGCGTTGAGTGTTGCTACCACTATAATTATTTATGATGGAATAATAAAGAACAACATTTTATTGGGAGAAGCACCAGACTCATGCTATGGATAATGTTTGTTAAGTTTAAAAAAAAAAAAAAGCCATCTGTGCATCGCCTTATTCTGAGCCCTATAAAACTTTTATTTTTCTAGCTGCGGAGCTGCAGGAGGTTTTTTTTTTTGCCGCCAGGGCAAGTAGTTTTTTTTGTATATATATATATATATATATATATATATATATATTATACATGTATTTATAATTTTTTATAAACTTTTATTCTTTACTTTTTATATATTTTTTTTAATTTTTTTTCACTTTCTACTTTATTCATTTTACGTTTCTGTTTATTTTAATATTTTTATACATTTTTTACTTTCTTTTTACTTTTTACATTTTTTATAAACTATTTTTGTTTTACTTTTTTTTTTGCTTTCTTTCTACTTTGTTTATCCTTCTAAACTTTTTAAAGTTTTTTACCATTTTATTGAGAGACGCGTCAGAGTGGGGAATTTTTTACTTAAAAAAAAAAAAAAAAGCCATCTGTGCAATCGCCTTATTCTGAGCCCTATAAATCTTTTCTTTTTCTAGCTACGGAGCTGCAGGACGATTCGTTTTTATTTTTTTGGCCGCCACAGGCTGTAGTTTTTTTGTATAGTTTTTATATATTTTTTTTTATAAACTTTTATTGTTTCTTTTTTATATATTTTTTAAATGTTTTACTTTCTTTATTTTACGTTTTTGTTTACTTTGATATTTTGATAAACTTTTTATTTTCTATTTACTTTTTATATTTTTCATAAACTTTTATTGTTTACTTTTATATATCCTTTTGAACTTTTTTACTTTCTTTCTACTTTATTTATTTTTATTAACTTTTTGTTACGCTGAGCGCTCCGGGTCCCTGCTCCTCCCCGAAGCGCTCGCGGCGTTTCTCTCCCTGCAGCGCCCCGGTCAGACCCGCTGACCGGGAGCGCTGCACTGACATTGCTGGCGGGGATGCGATTCGCATAGCGGGACGCGCCCGCTCGCGAATCGCATCCCAAGTCACTTACCCGTCCCGGTCCCCTGCTGTCATGTGCTGGCGCGCGCGGCTCCGCTCTCTAGGGCGCGCGCGCGCCAGCTCTCTGAGACTTAAAGGGCCAGTGCACCAATGATTGGTGCCTGGCCCAATTAGCTTAATTGGCTCCACCTGCTCCCTGGCTATATCTGATCACTGCCCCTGCACTCCCCGGCCGGATCTTGTTGCCTTAGTGCCTAGTGAAAGCGTTACTGTGTTTGTCCATACTGTGTACTTGACCTCCTGCTATTGCCTTATTGACTACGATCCTTGCTGCCTGCCCTGACCTTCTGCTACGTCCGACCTTGCTTCTGTCTACTCCCTTGTACCGTGCCTATCTTCAGCAGTCAGAGAGGTTGAGCCGTTGCCAGTGGATACGACTTGGTCACTACCGCCGCAGCAAGACCATCCCGCTTTGCGGCGGGCTCTGGTGAAAACCAGTAGCAGCTTAGAACCGGTCCACTGGCACGGTCCACGCCTATCCCTCTCTGACACAGAGGATCCACATCCAGCCTGCCGAACCGTGACACTTTTTTAACGTTTTTGTTTACGTTTATATTTTTTATAAACTTTTTACTTTCTTTTTACTTTTTTAATAACCTTTTTTTAAACATTTTTTGTGCTTACTTTTTATATTTCTTTTATAAACTTTTATTGTTATTGTTTATTGTTTCTTTTATAAACTTTTTACATTTTTATAAACTTTTTTCCTTTCTTTCTACTTTATTTTTATAAACTTTTTTACTTTTTTGTTTACTTTTATATTTTTATAAACCTTTTACTTTCTTTTTACTTTTTATATTTTTATAGACTTTTTTTTTACTTTTTTTGTGCTTATTTTTTATATTTTTTTTATAAACTTGTATTGTTTACTTTTTATATTTTATAAGCTTTTTTACTTTCTACTTTATTTATTTTTAGAATTTTTTTTACATTTATTGTTTACTTTTTAGATTTTTATAAACTTTTTAAACTTTTATTTGCATAACTTTTTATGAATTACGAATGACATTGGTTGATTAGATTAGCGCTGTATCGATAGCCAAGGCTGGTATTAAAACCCTGACAGGGGTGGAGGGAGATGATTGGACCACAGGGAGGTATGCAGAAAACTGTTTAAATGCATTGATTGATTGCAGCATTTAAAGGGGTACGCCAGTGAATTTTTTTAAAAATCAACTGGTGCCAGAACGTTAAACAAATTTTTAAATGACTTCTATTTAAAAATACTAATCCTTCCAGTACTTTTCAGCTGCTGTATGCTCCAGAGGAAGTTATATTTCTTTCTGGAGTTCTTTCCAGTCTGACCACAGTGCTCTCTTCTGGCATCTCTGTCCATGTCAGGAACTGTCCAGAGCAGGAGAGGTTTGCTATGGGGATTTGCTTCTGCTCTGGACAGTTCCTGACGTGGACAGAGGTGTCAGCAGAGAGCACTGTGGTCAGACAGTTAAAGAATTCAAACATTAAAAAATAAAAGAACTTCCTCTGTAGTATACAGCAGCTGATAAGTACTGG
The DNA here is from genome assembly GCF_029499605.1 of Hyla sarda. Taxonomy (NCBI): domain Eukaryota; kingdom Metazoa; phylum Chordata; class Amphibia; order Anura; family Hylidae; genus Hyla; species Hyla sarda. The sequence continues at coordinate 175,683,948 of NC_079197.1, forward strand.
AAGAATTAAGATTTTTAATTCTGCAGGTAATTTGCCCGTGTGAATATACCCTAAAACAGGTAAATGACCAGCACCGAAGTGACGTCGGTCATTACTGATGGCACGCATGCGCCATACTCCCACACTTGACCCATGCTATAAATGCTAGTCATGCTTGTCGTAAAGGGGTTAAAAAACTCTAACATTTTACTCTGTGCTTAAAGGAGTACTCCGATGGAATTTTTTTTTAAATCAACTGGTGGCAGAAAGTTATACAGATTTGTTAATAACTTCTATTTAAAAATCTTAATCCTTCCAGTAATTATCAGCTACTGTATGCTCCACAGGAAATTGTGTAGTTCTTTCCAGTCTGACCACAGTGCTCTCTGCTGACACCTCTGCCCATGTCAGGAACTGTCCAGAGCAGGATAGGTTTGCTATGGGGCTTTCTCCTGCTCCAGACATTTCCTGACATAAACAGAGATGTCAGCAGAGAGCACTGTGGCCATACAGAAAAGAACTACACAACTTCATCTGGAGCAGGGGTCTCAAACTCGCGGCCGGCGGGACGAAATTTTGCGATCCGCACCAGGGATCTGGAATTTGTATCACCCAACGCCCTGGACATGCAGTTCGGGGTGCCGGGCAGGTGATTTCTTCAGGCATTTAGCCCTTCTTTGGGCAAGCAGGGCTAAATGACGGAAGACTTTACACACTTCGGCAAACACTGCTACACAGGACCCGGTGCACATATGACGGTGGAACCAGTTTTGCCCCGTCACTAAACTGCTACTTACATCTGCCTGCGGGGACTTCCGCCAGGAAGTCCGCGCAGGCAGATGTAAGTAACGCAGGCCTGGTGGGGAATCTGTGCTACGGCTATCTAATGTGGGGAATCTGTGCTGTGCTACATAATGTGGGGAATCTGTGCTGCGCTACCTAATGTGGGGAATCTGTGCTAAGGCTACGTAATGTGGGGAATCTCTGCTGTGGCTACCTAATGTGGGGAATCTGTGCTAAGGCTACCTAATGTGGGGAATCTGTGCTAAGGCTACCTAATGTGGGGAATCTGTGCTAAGGCTACCCAATATGGGGAATCTGTGCTAAGGCTACCTAATATGGGGAAACTGTGCTAAGGCTACCTAATATGGGGAAACTGTGCTAAGGCTACCTAATATGGGGAAACTGTGCTAAGGCTACCTAATGTGGGGAATCTGTGCTAAGGCTACCTAATGTGGGGAAACTGTGGTAAGGCTACCGAATGTGGGGAAACTGTACTAAGGCTACCGAATGTGGGGAATCTGTGCTGTGCTACCTAATGTGGGGAATCTGTGCTAAGGCTACCTAATTTGGGGAATCTGTGCTAAGGCTACCTAATGTGGGGAATCTGTGCTGCGGCTACCCAATGTGGGGAATCTGTGCTACGCTACCTAATGTGGGGAAACTGAGCTAAGGCTACCTAATGTGGGGAATCTGTGCTACGGCTACCTAATGTGGGGAAAATGTGCTGCGGCTACCTAATGTGGGGAAACTGTGCTAAGGCTACCTAATGTGGGGAATCTGTGCTACGGCTACCTAATGTGGGGAATCTGTGCTACGGCTACCTAATGTGGGGAATCTGTGCTGCGGGTTCCTAATGTGGGGAATATGTGCTGCGGCTACCTAATGTGAGGAATCTGTGCTGCGGCTACCTAATGTGGGGAAGCTGTGCTGCGGCTACCTAATGTGGGGAATCTGTGCTAAGGCTACCTAATGTGGGGAATCTGTGCTAAGGCTACCTAATGTGGGGAATCTGTGCTGCGGCTACCTAATGTGGGGAATCTGTGCTGCGCTACCTAATGTGGGAAATCTATGCTAAGGCTACCTAAATTGGGGAAACTGAGCTAAGGCTACCTAATGTGGGGAATCTGTGCTGCGGCTACCTAATGTGGGGAATCTGTGCTGCGGCTACCTAACGTGGGGAAAATATGCTGCGGCTACCTAATGTGGGGAAACTGTGCTGCGGCTACCTAATGTGGGGAATCTTTGCTACGGCTACCTAATGTGGGGAATCTGTGCTATGGCTACCTAATGTGGGGAATCTGTGCTGCGGCTACCTAATGTGGGGAATCTGTGCTGCGGCTACCTAATGTGGGGAATCTGTGCTGCAGCTACCTAATGTGGGGAATCTGTGCTGCAGCTACCTAATGTGGGGAATATGTGCTGCGGCTACCTAATGTGAGGAATCTGTACTGCAGCTATCTAATGTGGGGAATATGTGCTACGGCTACCCTAATGTGGGGAATCTGTGCTGCGGCTACCTAATGTTGGGAATCTGTGCTGCGGCTACCTAATGTGGGGAATCTGTGCTGTGCTACCTAATGTGGGGAATCTGTGCTAAGGCTACCTAATGTGGGGAAACTGCTACCTTCCTAATGTGGGGAATCTATGCTAAGGCTATCTAATGTGGGGAAACTGTGCTACGCTACCTAATGTGGGGAAACTGCTGCCTACCTAATGCTCCCCCCCCCCACAGCAGTAGCACCCCCATCATCCGTCAGCTCATACTATTACCACAGGGAGGTAAGGGGAAAGGGGGGGGGTTGCTGGTGGATGATGAGGGGTGCTTGATGGGGGAATTATATGTGAGGGGTGCATGATGGGGGCATTATGTGTGAGGGGCACATGTGGCCCAGCCTCACCCAGCTGCTACCTCCAGTGGTACCCAGTTAATTTGAGTTTGAGACCCCTGCTCTGGAGCAGCTGATAAGTACTGGAAGAATTCATATTTTTATATAGAAATCATTTACAAATCTGTTTAACTTTCTGGCACCAGTTGATTTAAAATAAATAGTCTTCCACTGGAGTACCCCTTTAAGGCACTGTATTGTGTTTGGATTTGTACACTTTGGATTTGCACAGAAAAATGAATAGTTTTCTGTTGGTTTTCACATAATCCTGGCATGGAGAGGTCTCATTCCTGCACTTTACACTAGCAGATGTAAGTAACGCAGGCCTGGTGGGGAATCTGTGCTACGGCTATCTAATGTGGGGAATCTGTGCTGTGCTACATAATGTGGGGAATCTGTGCTGCGCTACCTAATGTGGGGAATCTGTGCTAAGGCTACGTAATGTGGGGAATCTCTGCTGTGGCTACCTAATGTGGGGAATCTGTGCTAAGGCTACCTAATGTGGGGAATCTGTGCTAAGGCTACCTAATGTGGGGAATCTGTGCTAAGGCTACCTAATATGGGGAAACTGTGCTAAGGCTACCTAATATGGGGAAACTGTGCTAAGGCTACCTAATATGGGGAAACTGTGCTAAGGCTACCTAATGTGGGGAATCTGTGCTAAGGCTACCTAATGTGGGGAAACTGTGGTAAGGCTACCGAATGTGGGGAAACTGTACTAAGGCTACCGAATGTGGGGAATCTGTGCTGTGCTACCTAATGTGGGGAATCTGTGCTAAGGCTACCTAATTTGGGGAATCTGTGCTAAGGCTACCTAATGTGGGGAATCTGTGCTGCGGCTACCCAATGTGGGGAATCTGTGCTACGCTACCTAATGTGGGGAAACTGAGCTAAGGCTACCTAATGTGGGGAATCTGTGCTACGGCTACCTAATGTGGGGAAAATGTGCTGCGGCTACCTAATGTGGGGAAACTGTGCTAAGGCTACCTAATGTGGGGAATCTGTGCTACGGCTACCTAATGTGGGGAATCTGTGCTACGGCTACCTAATGTGGGGAATCTGTGCTGCGGGTTCCTAATGTGGGGAATATGTGCTGCGGCTACCTAATGTGAGGAATCTGTGCTGCGGCTACCTAATGTGGGGAAGCTGTGCTGCGGCTACCTAATGTGGGGAATCTGTGCTAAGGCTACCTAATGTGGGGAATCTGTGCTAAGGCTACCTAATGTGGGGAATCTGTGCTGCGGCTACCTAATGTGGGGAATCTGTGCTGCGCTACCTAATGTGGGAAATCTATGCTAAGGCTACCTAAATTGGGGAAACTGAGCTAAGGCTACCTAATGTGGGGAATCTGTGCTGCGGCTACCTAATGTGGGGAATCTGTGCTGCGGCTACCTAACGTGGGGAAAATATGCTGCGGCTACCTAATGTGGGGAAACTGTGCTGCGGCTACCTAATGTGGGGAATCTTTGCTACGGCTACCTAATGTGGGGAATCTGTGCTATGGCTACCTAATGTGGGGAATCTGTGCTGCGGCTACCTAATGTGGGGAATCTGTGCTGCGGCTACCTAATGTGGGGAATCTGTGCTGCGGCTACCTAATGTGGGGAATCTGTGCTGCAGCTACCTAATGTGGGGAATATGTGCTGCGGCTACCTAATGTGAGGAATCTGTACTGCAGCTATCTAATGTGGGGAATATGTGCTACGGCTACCCTAATGTGGGGAATCTGTGCTGCGGCTACCTAATGTTGGGAATCTGTGCTGCGGCTACCTAATGTGGGGAATCTGTGCTGTGCTACCTAATGTGGGGAATCTGTGCTAAGGCTACCTAATGTGGGGAAACTGCTACCTTCCTAATGTGGGGAATCTATGCTAAGGCTATCTAATGTGGGGAAACTGTGCTACGCTACCTAATGTGGGGAAACTGCTGCCTACCTAATGCTCCCCCCCCCCCCACAGCAGTAGCACCCCCATCATCCGTCAGCTCATACTATTACCACAGGGAGGTAAGGGGAAAGGGGGGGGGGGGGGTTGCTGGTGGATGATGAGGGGTGCTTGATGGGGGAATTATATGTGAGGGGTGCATGATGGGGGCATTATGTGTGAGGGGCACATGTGGCCCAGCCTCACCCAGCTGCTACCTCCAGTGGTACCCAGTTAATTTGAGTTTGAGACCCCTGCTCTGGAGCAGCTGATAAGTACTGGAAGAATTCATATTTTTATATAGAAATCATTTACAAATCTGTTTAACTTTCTGGCACCAGTTGATTTAAAATAAATAGTCTTCCACTGGAGTACCCCTTTAAGGCACTGTATTGTGTTTGGATTTGTACACTTTGGATTTGCACAGAAAAATGAATAGTTTTCTGTTGGTTTTCACATAATCCTGGCATGGAGAGGTCTCATTCCTGCACTTTACACTACGGGTACAACATATTTGATGACATCATTGTTGGGCGCAAAGGGATCTGTTTAGCTGCACCACATTTGCTTCCCTACAGGGAGTAGTAATCCCAGCTAGCCTGCACAACAACACCCATCACCCACTTGGGTAACACAAGAGGCAGTGACCTACTATGGTGAATAGGAGTCACTCTTCAGAATAGTGTGTCCCAACAGGGTGCCTCCAGCTGCAACAGCTGCAGGCACTCTGGTTGGGAAATACAGCATCAGAGTGTGAAGATTGGAGACAAAGGCTGTATGGACATGCTGGGAGTTGTAGTTTTGCAACAGCTGAAGACTCCCTTATAGTCTGAACAACAGCAACCGTCATCCCCCTGAGTACCACAAGGGGCACTGACTTACTACTTACTATGGTGAATGGGGATCATTAGTTCTTCCTAACCAGGGTTGCTACAGCTGTTGCAAAACTACAACTCCCAGAATGCCCGGACAGCCAAAGGCTGTCTGGACATGCTGGGAGTTGCAGTTTTGCAACAGCTGGAGACTCCCTGATAGCCTGCACAACAGCAAATGTCATCCCCTGGGTACCACAAGGGGCACTGACTTACTACTTACTATGGTGAATGGGGATCGTTAGTGCTTCCTAACCAGGGTGGCTACGGCTGTTGAAAATTACAACTCCTAGCATACCCTGACAGCCTGTGGCTGTCCGGGCATGCTGGGAGTTGTAGTTTTGCAACAGCTAGTTGGGAAGCACAGCATCAGGTTGTGGGGATTGTAGCCAATTGCTGCCAAGTCTTGCTGGGAGTTGTAGTTTTCACATCAGGTCTAGTAGCACCCAGTCTGCGCTCACGGTTTCCGGTTTCACGGTTTCTAGGTGCGGCGTCCATCTTCCTATATCAGGATTTTTTAAAATTTCCTCACACGGACATTAATGTCTTTTTCGCCGAGTTTCCGAAATAAAGAAGACGTCCGGCAAGCGGTAATGCGTGGCGCCCCCGCCTCGGAAGCAATACTTTAGACGGTGCAATTTACCACACTCTTTCAGCCAGTGGTCCTGGAATCTAATGTGCGGCGCCTCCGATAAGGCGACGGTGTGTGTGAGGGACGGCGCCGCCGCCATGAAGAAAGGGAATGAAAGTGACACAGATAATTGCGCACCTTGCCTATCACTGACAATTTCCATATCTTAGGGAAAACCTTTGTCAGCGTCTGTCATTGCGCCGCTATTATTCGGCTTTCTGGATAATTACCAGTTAATGCGAAAAAGCAGATGGCGGAAAAAAAAAAAGGGAAAAAAACCTTGAAATTCCTGATAGCGAATCCTCAAACCTTTCGCCTTATCTGCGCTCAGCAGCCGCCGCATTTCAAAAGAACTTTCAAAACCTTTGTTAGCGAGTGTCCCCGATTCCCAGTGTGAACGGAGCGTTTGACATTCAGCCGCCATTGTTCCCTTCTAGTTTTTTTTTTCCCCACAATTAAATTCTATTATGGCGAACGTCAACGCAAAACGGTGCATCTCTTAACTAATGGGTCTGATGTCAGCGCGAGGGGCGGAGACTGCGAGGGAGAAGTCACAAGTCGTAGAGAAGAAGCCGCATACAGATACCTGGAGACGGGATCCGTACAGGATAAGTAATGTAATGTATGTACACAGTGACCTCACCAGCAGAATAGTGAGTACAGCTCTGGAGTATAATACAGGATATAACTCAGGATCAGTACAGGATAAGTAATGTAATGTATGTACACAGTGACCTCACCAGCAGAATAGTGAGTGCAGCTCTGGAGTATAATACAGGATATAACTCAGGATCAGTCCAGGATAAGTAATGTAATGTATGTACACAGTGATCTCACCAGCAGAATAGTGAGTGCAGCTCTGGGAGTATAATACAGGATATAACTCAGGATCAGTACAGGATAAGTAATGTAATGTATGTACACAGTGATCTCACCAGCAGAGTAGTGAGTACAGCTTTGGAGTATAATACAGGATATAACTCAGGATCAGTCCAGGATAAGTAATGTAATGTATGTACACAGTGATCTCACCAGCAGAATAGTGAGTGCAGCTCTGGGAGTATAATACAGGATATAACTCAGGATCAGTACAGGATAAGTAATGTAATGTATGTACACAGTGATCTCACCAGCAGAGTAGTGAGTACAGCTTTGGAGTATAATACAGGATATAACTCAGGATCAGTACAGGATAAGTAATGTAATGTATGTACACAGTGACCTCTACCAGTAGAATAGTGAGTACAGCTCTGGGGTATAATACAGGATATAACTCAGGATCAGTACAGGATAAGTAATGTAATGTATGTACACAGTGATCTCACCAGCAGAATAGTGAGTACAGCTTTGGAGTATAATACAGGATATAACTCAGGATCAGTACAGGATAAGTAATGTAATGTATGTACACAGTGACCTCCCCAGCAGAATAGTGAGTACAGCTCTGGAGTACAATACAGAATATAACTCAGGATCAGTACAGGATAAGTAATGTAATGTATGTACACAGTGACCTCACCAGCAGAATAGTGAGTACAGCTCTGGAGAGAGGTTGGGTGTGTCTGAGCTCCTGTGACTTCCAGAGACTTCCAGTGAAGCAGCGTTTTCATCCGCCCCTACCCAGGTGTGTGGCAGGCGCCTGGGTAGGTTTTTTCCTGCTATGGACCCCAGAATTCCATCGTCCAGTCCCCGTTTATGGCCGGCTGGGAGTGTGAGGGAGCATGCGACGGCCAGTAGCCAGGATGGGGTGAGGCGTTCAGCCAGGACCCACAACATCCCCCCCCTCCCCCATCCCCTGCTGGAAGCTGCAAAGCTTCCAGCAAAAGTGTCTCCAGGCAAAGGAGTGCAGGAAAGGCTACAGTATCTGGTTCCTCTGAACCCCAGCAATGGGGAGTAAAGGGGCCCAGAGAATCCCTGGCTACCTTCGGATTCAGAATCCAGGCTAAGATGGCAGAATATGAGCAACTCGGCAAACAGCTCAGAGGCCTGAGGGAAGAGCTGAAGCTTGTGTCTTACCAGGCAGATACAGCAGCCAAGACCAAGAGAGCAGCATTCACTGCAAAGGTGAGATCATTAAAGAAAGAGGTGGAGGATCTGGTGCAGCTGAGGTCGGACATTGTGGCTGGAGCTGGATTCCTCAGTGAGAAGCTGATCAATAAGGAAAGGTTCTCCAACATGCGTGCCTCCAGAGGTTCAGAAAAACTGCATGATGACTGCCAGAGCGAGGAGGAGGAGATGGAGGAAGGTGATGGAGGTGAGGAGGGCAATGTGAGTGGGGGGGATATGGACATGGGTTCTGTTGGTGCCACCAATGTTGCCCCTGACCCCCCACTTACCCTGAGTGAGGACTACATAATGGCAGCTCAGGTGGCCTTACCTCCCTCCAGTGAGGATGAGGACGGTGATGGCAGTGACTGTGGTGAAGGCAGCGGCTTGGCGGATGGGGGTCTCCTGCGGGCGATTGTAATGCAGGAGTCCCCCACCCGTCTGGAAAATGTTTCTTTTGGAGAAGATCTGGGCCCAGAGGAGAAGAGGAGGAATAAAAAAAAGGGCAAGAAGAGGAAAAAAACTGAAGGGCAGATAAAGTTTGTGTTTTCTCCCCTCCAGCAGTCTGAGTCGGCTGAGAAGTCGGTTCAGGGTGCTGGGTCCCCCAATCTGCCAGACCCCGTTTCTGTAGTGGAACGGGGCCAGCATGGGGTATACAGTAGTGCACCCAAAATGTCCGCGGGTGCTATAGAAAATAAAGGGCACCCTCCTGTGAGGGGGGAGGGTGTCCAGGCACCAGAAAATGGCGGCAGTTTCACCCGTTCAGGAGTGAAAGTGAGAGCAAAAATGTGTGGAAAAATGGTAATGTCCAGAGTGTGAGTTATGGTCGTGCGCATGGGAGGAGTTGTAGTAGCAGTGTGGATGAGGGGGGTGCAAGTGGGGTGCAAGAGAGGGGTGCAAGTGGAGTGCAAGAGAGGGGTGCAAGTGGAGTGCAAGAGAGGGGTGCAAGTGGAGTGCAAGAGAGGAGTGCAAGAGAGGGGTGCAAGTGGAGTGCAAGAGGCAAGAGAGGGGTACAAGTGGAGTGCAAAAGAGGGGTGTAAGTGGAGTGCAAGAGAGGGGTGCAAGTGGAATGCAGGTGAGGAGTGGTAGTGGAATGCCAGAGAGAGGTTTGACTGACACCTCAGCTAAGATCAAGGGTCCTGGTTTGGGATCTGGGTCAGGTCCTGGTTCGACTGCCCCCCCGGTAGTCGCTGCTTCTCCCAGAAGCTATGCCAGCGTCACTGCCAGGGGATCAGGGGGATCCCCATCTCCATCTGGCTCTGGGGGTCACTTGCAACAGCGCCTCCTGGAGGCTCTACGTAGGGGAGACAGGTCAATCCATGTAGAGGGGAGGGGTGAGGTTGACCTGTCTTTTTGGATAGAAAGACATGGCTTAGGCGCATTCCGAGAACATAATGGGGAGGTGGTCTGGTCCCTCCCGACATCCGGGCAGGAAAAGGGCCGTAGGAATGTGGTCCGTTTAGTGTGGAGGGGCGAAGATGCATGTCCGCCTCGGGGTAAGGTGGTTGAGCTCCTCCATCTTTGCCCTGATCCACCCCTACGGTACTTCCGAGTTTGACATCAGCTTCGTTCGGCCGGAGGGTTTGGAACTTTTCTGGTCGAATTATGAGGTGGTGAAAAGCGAGCCCGGCTGGCGGGATTTCGCCGTAAAGGCCATATCCCGTCAGAATCTGGCCAAGAAAGTGACCGTTTTGACACGTAACGAGTCACTATCTTGCTATGACATCATGACCTGGCTCAGCCGATATGAGGATGTGACGGACATGCCAAAAAAGAACTATGACGAACATGGGATCTGGTCTGGGGCCTGGACGTTTTCCGTCAAACTGAAGCGTTCGGGGAGCACTGTTGCCCACATCCCATCAGCTGCTTTTCTTGGGAGAGACAGAATCCAAGTTTTCTACCAGGGGCAGCCCAAGGTCTGTCACAGATGTGGCAGCCCCACCCACTTTAGCGCAGCCTGTACCGTGCAGGTCTGTGCACTGTGCGGTGGGGTAGGTCATCTTGCCGCATCCTGTAGGCAGATCCGGTGTCATCTGTGTGGTGTCTTAGGACACCCTTTCAGCCGTTGTCCTAGCGCCTTTGCCAGGGCGACTGTCACCTTGGCTGGAGACAGCAGTAATGTTGCCTCAGCTGGGGAGGGCACGAGTGCGGGTGAAGGTGCAACAGGGTCAGTGAAGAGGAAAAGTCCCGCCAAGCTGAGGCGGGAGGCTAATCGCAGAAGGAGCAGGGAGCTGGAGAGTTCCCATGTGGCAGGGGTAGCTTCTGACCCTGCTCCAGAGGTTAGTCCTGAAACAGCTGAGGCCCTGGAGTAGAATGTGCTGGAGGAGGAAGTGAGGAGAATCTGTGGAGAAGAGGGCAGCAAGGCCGATCTTTCTGATTCCTCCCACTATGAAAGTGTGGATGAGGAGGGTGAAGAGCGGCCAAAAAAGAAGGGCAATAAAAGGGGAAATAAGAGGTTGGAGCCCTCTAGTCCCCGTGCTACGGACCAGGTCCAAAGCGGAAGCCTACCTGCCCCCCCTCTGATTGATCTGTCTAACCGGTACTCTGTCCTTGATGACATCTCCTCCCCCTCTTTGGAGGGGGTGGTCGAGGATGGGGTACCTGAAGTGGGGGAGCCTCCGGGGGGGACTGGGCCCTGTCCTGATCGGGCAGTTTCCTCAGGGGATGGGGCCAAACCAGAGCCAGACGGAGATGGGGATTCAAAAATGGACCAATCAGAGTCTAAAAAAAGGCTAAAAGAGAAAGAAGCCTCCTCGTCTGGGGATGAGGGGGTAAAGAAAAGACAGAAATGAGGGGGTTAGGGCCGTCTAACTCAATCACCCATGATGGCGGCACTCACCCCATTGACGCTAGCATCTATTAACTGTGCCAGTATAAAGTCGGATACGGCTAGATTCGCAGCCTTTGATTTTCTCGGCCGTGTTGAAGCCGATATTTTGTATCTGCAGGAGACCAGGTTGTCAGATCTAGCCTCCCTGGTAAAAGCCAGGAGAGAGTGGAGGTGCGGCCCCTCCCACTGGTCTCTTGCGGCTGAGCCCTATAGTGGGGTGGCGGTCCTTTTTACCGCTCCGATTGAATGCAGACGGGTTATTGAGTTAGAAAGTGGGAGGTGCCTGATCTTAGATGTCCTCATGAAGGGGCAAGAGCTCCGGGTCATTAACATCTACGCCCCACAAACCAAGTGGGGCCGCAAAGATCTCTTTATGAGGATCAAGCCCTTCCTTTTTACTAGCCAGCAAGTGATCTTTGGAGGGGACTTCAATACTGTCACAAGGTCCCAAGATAGGAGAGGTTCCAATGGTCCGCTGGCTTACGACAGCATAGCTCTCAATAATATAGTTAGGGAAGCTCGCCTAGAGGACGCCCACATCCGGAGCCCCTCAGGCCACGCGGGTTTCACCTATCATCGAGGTAGCTGCAGGTCTAGGATAGACAGGTTTTATTTAAAGGAGGAAGCCGTTTCTTCCACAGTGCCCGTGGTTGAGGTGGAGTTCTCCGACCACTGTATGATTTTGTTTTCCTTGAATGTTTCAGAGACCCCCCGGATGGGTAAAGGTTATTGGAAGCTGAATTCGTCCCTCCTGGAGGAAGAGGAGATAAGACAGTCCTTTGAAGATTTTCTTCAGAGTCAGGTACCTTTACTGGACCTATGTAGTAGTAAGTCAGAGTGGTGGGAGATATTCAAGAAGCGGGTTGCGGGGTTCTTCCGCCAGCTCTCGAGCCTCAGGTCCCTGAACAGGTATCAATTGTATCAGGGTCTGAGGAGGAAACTCGAGCTTCTTGTCTCGACTGGAGGTAGCCGAGAGGATATCTCCAGAGTGAAGTCCTTGCTGATGAGGTGTCAGTACGATAGGCACGCATCTTTGGTTTTTGAAAGGGATTTTGGGAAGTACCGCTCGCCCGACCCTTACAGAAACTGCAAGATGTCAGTGAGTAGTAAAGTCATTTCAGGATTGATGGATAGTACAGGATCTCTGAATCGGTCCAGATCAGGTATCCTGGAGGTTGTCAGATCCTTCTACTTGCACCTCTTGGGGAGGAAGGATCTAGATCGGGACAAGATGTCGGCTTTCCTGGCTGAAACCATTCCTGAGCGAGGGGTAGACCCCTCTCTTGGCGTTTTGGCAGAAGAAATCAGGGAAGAGGAAGTGAGACTGGCGATCGAGGGGCTCGCCCCCAAGAAGTCGCCAGGTCCGGATGGCTTAACATCCGAGTGGTACAAGACCTTTAAGGAGTCTTTAGCTCCCCTCTTGACTGTGGTATTCAATGAGTGTCTCTCCTCTGGCACTCTGCCTAGGTCAATGAGGAGGTCAGCCCTGATTCTTCTCTCAAAGGGTAAAGATCCTAGCCGGATTGAGAATTGGAGGCCCATAGCTCTTCTCAATACAGACAGGAAGCTTCTGGCCAAGATACTGTTTAATCGGTTGGTGGAGTTTGCACCCCGGCTCCTTTCGGAGGCCCAGCACTGCTCTGTTCCAGGTCGAAGCACCTTAAGTGCTGTCCTGAGTGTCAGGGAGGCAGTGGAGCGGAGCAGTGCAGGTCTCTGGAAGGGGTACTTACTGTCCTTGGATCAGGCCAAAGCATTTGATCGGGTGAACCACGAGTACCTCTGGTCCGTCCTCCTGAAATATGGCTTACCGAGTACTTTTGTTAATTGGCTCAAGATCTTGTATGCAGGGGCAGAGAGTTTCCCGCTGGTGAACGGTTGGTCTGGTCGCTCTTTTGAGGTGGGGTCCGGAGTCCGTCAGGGTTGTCCTTTGAGCCCGCTGTTATACGTGTTCGCAGTCGATCCCTTCGTCCGGAGGGTAGATTGTGGGCCGTTGGCGGGAGCCGGGATGACTCTGGCGGAGCCGGATGTCGCCCAGAGAGTGGTGGCGTACGCTGATGATGTCACCATTTTCGTCTCCTCACGGGAGGAGGTCGATGTGGTGATGTCAGAGGTGGACCGCTACTCGGAGGCATCCGGGTCCATGATCAACCGGGATAAGTGTGAAAGTCTCTGGCTGGGAGGGGGAGATCCCACGTTTGATCTCCCGGACTCCCTTCCAGGGCTCCAAGAGTCAGCAAAAATTCTGGGCATCACATTCGGCCAGGATGATTATCCCACCAAAAACTGGGACGGTAAGCTCCAGGATGCCACTCAGAAGGTGAACCAGTGGAAGGGTTGGTCTATGACCCTCAGGGAAAGGGTACACCTGATCAAATCGTACCTGCTCCCCTTGTTTATCTATCTGGGCAGTGTATGTATCTTACCAGAGGCTTACTACACTAGGGTCTACAGCCTGTTTTTCCAACTGTTATGGGGGAACAGGTTGAACCTAGTCAAGAGGGAGGTTACGTACCGCACGAGGAGACTAGGGGGTTTATCTATGGTAAACCCCGTGGTGTTCTTAACGAACACCTTCTTGAAAGCCAACATTGCAAACCTCTGGAAAGAGAGGGCTCCTCCGTGGGTAATCTCCTGCAGGGAGTGGTTTTGGCCTTTCTTCCAGGAATGGGAGACAGGAGGGCAAGTGAAGGACCTCCGTACGCCCCATGGATTTCTTCCGGCTTATGCTACCCCGACTCTGAAGGCGATACGTCGGTGGGGTCTGGGAGTGTGGGAGATCAGGACCCAGTCAAGGCAGTTCCTTGACAAACGGGTTCTGTTGACCCACTTCCAGAAGCCTCTGGCGCTCAGGGACTGCCCAGGTCGGGATCTGAGGGTGGGGTTGTATCTTTTAAACATGAAAAGGATCCCCCAGAAGTTTTGGGACTTGGCCTGGCGCTGCTTTCAGGGGAAGCTATGTGTAAGGGACAACCTGAAGTGTAGAAGCTCTGATGACCGGGGATGTCCCCGAGAAGAGTGCGGGGACACGCTGGAAAGCATGGACCATTTCCTACTTCATTGTCCCTTTAATATAGGGGTTTACAACAGGGTGGGCGCTTCCATCGGCTGGAGTCAACTTGCCGGCCTTGCCTATCCGGAGTGGGCTTATGGGGCTTTCAGGAACCTGGGTGGCCGAGATCGGGGCACTTTATTCTTAGTCAGTTTAGTGGTTAGGTACTACACGTGGAACGCACAGTGTTTAGTATCTACACAGCGGAAAGTCCTCTCCGAGGTGGAGGTCTGTAGGAACATCACCGGTGACCTCGGGAAGATCAGGTCTTTGGAGTATGGCAGTCTTGGTACCAGTAGGGCTTCTCTCCTGTGGAGAGGTTTCTCATTTCATGTGCCCTAGGTACTAAACCTTTTGGGTAGAGTACCTTTTATTTTTGGTTAGGGGCAGTGTTATAGGGGTAGAGATAGGGTGAGGGCAGGGTCAGATTTATTGTAGGGATAGAATTAGGGAGAATTGTAGGGGGAGTTAGGGAAAGAGTATAAAATGATTTATGTATCAGGTCTGCCATCCTTCTCCCTGGTGGAGGGCTGATGCATGTGCACATTAGCTTTTTGTTTTGTTTTCAGTTGACATGGTATGAAGGGCTTACAGGCAACCAAACTTGGGCCTAAAGGGGGTTGTGGATAAGAGTGTATAAGTTTGTATATAAGTTGGTTGGGAGGAGTGTTAGGTGGGGAGGGTGTATTTGTGGGTTGTGTTTTTGTGGTGTTTTGGGGACCTGACATGGGTCAGTTAAGGACTGAGAACTGTATGGACGGTATGGGCTCTGACCCATGTACAGGAGGGGTGGTGAGGGTGAGGGGATAGTTTTAGTGTAGGTATTTTCTGTTGTTTTCTGTAGTGTATTTATTATATTTTGTATATTTTCTGTGATTTTTGTATATATTGTGTTTTGTATTTATATTGTTTCATATTATATAGTGTATAGTGGCAGTCGGGCCAGTAGTAAAGTAGTGTCATATGTATTTATGTGTATGTTTATGTTTCTCCTTGGGGGGGCCGCTCCCCTCCAGTGTCTCTGCCCTCCTCGCCTCCGGCTTCGCGGTCTCGTTTTTCGGCGGTGTTGTCCTTCTCTTCGGTTCTGGCTTGTTCTTTTTGGGTCCAGCGCTCGCCGGATTCTGGGCCGTGCGCAGATCCTCTCTGGCCGTCCTCGGCTCCTTGCCGCGCTGGGCGTGCTTCGTGGGCCTTGCGGCCGTGCGGGGGCGGTGCGTGGGGCTGGGCTCTTTGGGCCCTCTCTCCGGCCGCATCTCCGCGCTGCTTTTCCTTGCCCTTCTTTCACCGGTGGATCTCTGGCTGGGAGGCAGAGCGTTATTTTGTATCGAGTATTTAATTTTTTTATTTATTTATTTTTTTTAATTAAATTATTTTTATTGTTTTTTTTTTTTTTAAGCGAGTTGTGCTTAGTAATTTATTTATTTATTATTATTTTTTTTAATTTATTTATTTTTTTTTTTTTTCTTCTCTGCCCTGGGTGAGGAAAATTTTTGAGTTATAGCCAGTTGTGCTACTTTTATGTTCCTTTTTGTTTTATTTTTATAGCTAAGTCGTGCTGAATTTTATGTTTATATATATATATATATATATATATATTTTTTTTTTTTATAAGCCAGGTTGGCCTATTTTTCTGTTCATGTTTTTATTTATTTATTATTTTTTTTTGTTTATTTAAATTTTTTTTTTTATATTTTTTTTATCTTTTTTGTTTAATTTTTTTTTTTTGTATGTGTGTTTGTGTGAGTTATTTTGGTATGGGCAAAAGGAAAAAAAAAAGTGTATTTTAGCAAATTTGGGCTGGCCGGTTAGGCAGAGTTTGTTTTTGTAATTTTATTTTTGTTATGTTTGTCATAGCTGGTTAAGCTTGTTTTTGTTTCCTGTTTTGCATTGGATGTGTTTTGTATTTTTATAATAAAAAGAGTTACATGATATAACTCAGGATCAGTACAGGATAAGTTATGTAATGTATGTACACAGTGACCTCACCAGCAGAATAGTGAGTACAGCTCTGAAGTATAATACAGGATATAACTCAGGATCAGTACAGGATAAGTAATGTAATGTATGTACACAGTGACCTCACCAGCAGAATAGTGAGTACAGCTCTGAAGTATAATACAGGATATAACTCAGGATCAGTACAGGATAAGTAATGTAATGTATGTACACAGTGACCTCACCAGAATAGTGAGTACAGCTTTGGGGTATAATACAGGATATAACTCAGGATCAGTACAGGATAAGTAATGTAATGTATGTACACAGTGACCTCACCAGCAGAATAGTGAGTACAGCCCTGGAGTATAATACAGGATATAACTCAGGATCAGTACAGGATAAGTAATGTAATGTATGTACACAGTGACCTCACCAGCAGAATAGTGAGTACAGCTCTGGAGTATAATACAGGATATAACTCAGGATCAGTACAGGATAAGTAATGTAATGTATGTACACAGTGATCTCACCAGCAGAATAGTGAGTACAGCTTTGGGGTATAATACAGGATACTGTACATGAAGGGGAATTTATCATTGTAGGTAAACAGTTTTTTTACACCTTTATTTTGTGCGGTGCTAATGTGTATGTGCGCCAAACTTTTGAGCACTTGAGAAATTTTGCGCAGATATACATTTTCTATAAACGGAACAAAGTCGGCACTGCTATAAATCGGAGTGTGATGATATCCTATGACAATAGACAAAGCTATGTTTGAACTAGAGCAATCACAATGGAGGATATGAACGGGGGTGCGTTACCTTGAGACAAAGCAATATTGTAAAGTTCCACACAAAGAGATAGGTAGGATGGCACTCACCCGGATCAGACGCCTCTTCTAGGAGATCCTCATGGACGCGGGTCACTAAGACCGGATCAGACCTGACGAAGCACCGGAAGGTGTGATACGGTCCGTGGCCGGCGTCTGATAACTCTCCCACATGTCGCTGCTCTCCCTGGCCACGATCCGCGTCCATGAGGATCTCCTAGAAGAGGCGTCTGATCCGGGTGAGTGCCATCCTACCCATCTCTTTGTGTGGAACTTTACACATTTTCTATAGTTTGCACCAATAGTTTTGATCTTTTGCGCACACACCAGAAAGCTCAGCCTTGCCTTCGCTGATGTATATTTGCAACTTTTTGGGCAACAAATTTTTAAAAAGTCACAGGTGAAAATTCCACGACCACCACCGCATAAAGCTGACCGCGCCTCTGTACATTCGAGTTATGTCCTTGAATGAGTCTTAATACACTTTGCAACTTTTTGAGTTATTGTGCGAAAATATGCAAATTTATTCCAATAAAAGTATAAAACCAATGAAACCCTTCGCCAGTGTTTTTCTAATCAGGGTACCTCCAGCTGTTTCAAAACTACAACTCCCAGCATGCCCGGACAGCCAAAGGCAGTGATGAAATTGCGATCAGTATGGTCAAAATCTCTTGCCTGCTACATCAGCTAAAACAGGTAAGCACAAGGTATACACAGGAACGTCTACATTATACTCTTATCCAGTCTTTCCCAACCAGGGCGTCTTCAGCTGTTGCAAAAATACAACTCCCGGCATGCCCGGACAGCCAAAGGCAGTGATGGAATTGCGATCAGTATGGTCAAAATCTCTTGCCTGCCACATCAGCGAGAACAGGTAAGCACAAGGTATACATAAGAACGTCTACATTGTACTCTAATCCAGTCTTTCCCAACCAGGGTGTCTTCAGCTGTTGCAAAACTACAGTTCCCAGCATGCCTGGACAGCCAAAGGTAGTGATGGAATTGCGATCAGTATGGTCAAAATCTCTTGCATGCCACATCAGCTAAAACAGGTAAGCACAAGGTATACACAACAATGTCTACATTATACTCTAATCCAGTCTTTCCCAACCAAAGTGCCTCCAACTGTTAAAAAACTACAACTCCCAGCATGCCCAGACAGCCAAAGGCAGTGATGGAATTGTAATCAGTATGGTCAAAATCTCTTGCCTGCCGCATCATCTAAAACAGGTAAGCACAAGGCATACACAAGAACATCTACATTATACTCTAATCCAGTCTTTCCCAACCAGGGTGCCTCCAGCTGTTGCAAAACTACAACTCCCGGCATGCCTGGACAGCCAAAGGCAGTGATGGAATTGCGATCAGTATGGTCAAAATCTCTTGCCTGCCACATCAGCTAAAACAGGTAAGCACAAGGTATACACAAGAACGTCTACATTTTACTTTAATCCAGCCTTTCCCAACAAGGGTGCCTCCAGCTGTTGCAAAACTACAGCTCCCAGCATGCCCGGACAGCCAAAGGCAGTGATGGAATTGTAATCAGTATGGTCAAAATCTCTTGCCTGCCACATCAGCAAAAACAGGTAAGCACAAGGCATACACAAGAACATCTACATTATACTCTAATCCAGTCTTTCCCAACCAGGGTGTCTTCAGCTGTAGCAAAACTACAACTCCCAGCATGCCTGGACAGCCAAAGGCAGTGATGGAATTGCGATCAGTATGGTCAAAATCTCTTGCCTGCCACATCAGCGAAAACAGGTAAGCACAAGGCATACACAAGAACATCTACATTATACTCTAATCCAGTCTTTCCCAACCAGGGTGCCTCCAGCTGTTGCAAAACTACAACTCCCGGCATGCCCGGACAGCCAAAGGCAGTGATGGAATTGCGATCAGTATGGTCAAAATCTCTTGCCTGCCACATCAGCGAGAACAGGTAAGCACAAGGTATACATAAGAACGTCTACATTGTACTCTAATCCAGTCTTTCCCAACCAGGGTGTCTTCAGCTGTTGCAAAACTACAGTTCCCAGCATGCCTGGACAGCCAAAGGTAGTGATGGAATTGCGATCAGTATGGTCAAAATCTCTTGCATGCCACATCAGCTAAAACAGGTAAGCACAAGGTATACACAACAATGTCTACATTATACTCTAATCCAGTCTTTCCCAACCAAAGTGCCTCCAACTGTTAAAAAACTACAACTCCCAGCATGCCCAGACAGCCAAAGGCAGTGATGGAATTGTAATCAGTATGGTCAAAATCTCTTGCCTGCCGCATCATCTAAAACAGGTAAGCACAAGGCATACACAAGAACATCTACATTATACTCTAATCCAGTCTTTCCCAACCAGGGTGCCTCCAGCTGTTGCAAAACTACAACTCCCGGCATGCCTGGACAGCCAAAGGCAGTGATGGAATTGCGATCAGTATGGTCAAAATCTCTTGCCTGCCACATCAGCTAAAACAGGTAAGCACAAGGTATACACAAGAACGTCTACATTTTACTTTAATCCAGCCTTTCCCAACAAGGGTGCCTCCAGCTGTTGCAAAACTACAGCTCCCAGCATGCCCGGACAGCCAAAGGCAGTGATGGAATTGTAATCAGTATGGTCAAAATCTCTTGCCTGCCACATCAGCAAAAACAGGTAAGCACAAGGCATACACAAGAACATCTACATTATACTCTAATCCAGTCTTTCCCAACCAGGGTGTCTTCAGCTGTAGCAAAACTACAACTCCCAGCATGCCTGGACAGCCAAAGGCAGTGATGGAATTGCGATCAGTATGGTCAAAATCTCTTGCCTGCCACATCAGCGAAAACAGGTAAGCACAAGGCATACACAAGAACATCTACATTATACTCTAATCCAGTCTTTCCCAACCAGGGTGCCTCCAGCTGTTGCAAAACTACAACTCCCGGCATGCCTGGACAGCCAAAGGCAGTGATGGAATTGCGATCAGTATGGTCAAAATCTCTTGCCTGCCACATCAGCAAAAACAGGTAAGCACAAGGTATACACAAGAACATCTACATTATACTCTAATTCAGTCTTTCCCAACCAGGGTGCCTCCAGCTGTTGCAAAACTACAACTCCCGGCATGCCCGGACAGCCTTCGGCTGTCCGGGCATGCTGGGAGTTGTAGTTTTGCAACAGCTGGAGGCACCCTGGTTGGAAAGCACTGCCCTTCGCCATGGAGCGCGGTGACCGTACAGTGAGGATTATACGCAGCGGATGTGTTTTCTATCCCTCTCTATTTATAGTCGTACGTTCTCTTTAGAAACGCGTCGCCTCCTCGTATTCGGCGCCGACAATTCACGAGATGATTGGAAAATTGCCGATACTTGATCTTCACTTCGAGTCTCTAACAATATGACATTAAAAAAAGGAAAAGTCTCTTTATAAGGTAAATCCGGGGAGCAGCGTCTTCTTTATTCCTCTGATTAACACTTCATGTAAGAGGCGCCGCCGCTGATTGCCGAAAACCTGAAGAGCCGAGCGGCGGCTTCAGCTGACAATGGCGCCTGATTGCTGCCGAGACGACTAAAGTTTTTTAGGCCGCGACCCCTGAGGGGGAAGGTCAATGAGCCGCACTCCTCCGTCCTGAATGGGCCGTGCAGGGTGGGGATCGGCCATTTCTCGTCATTGTCTGCGGTTCCTCGCATATGGCCGCCGCTTGTTACCGTCCTCTTGTCTGGTAATTTTAGCCTCATTGTTCTCCTGAGAGGTTCTTCACCAGCGGCGCCATGATTGTAAAATACGTATGGAGAGGCGCTGAGGAGTTTGGACACAAACGTGGAGATGGGTCAGACCTGGCGTCGTGTAGAAGTAGGGACCTTCTGTTTTTTCGGATTTAAGGGATAGCGTAAAATGCAGCGCGATACGCTGAATCTACGGCGCATTCCATAAGTATTCACACCCTTCATTGATCTGTATTTTTCTCACCATTTTACAGAAAAAACAATAATAACAAATTAAAATAAAAACCAAGGGGGAGATTTATCAAACTCACTTCTCCTACCTAAACCTTGTGGGAGAGGAAAAGCAACAATGACACTTTTGTCATCATATCCCGACCTCATATCCCGACCTCATATCCCGACCTCATATCCCGACCTCATATACACACCTCATATCCCGACCTCATATCCCGACCTCATATCCTGACCTCATATCCCAACCTCATATCCCGACCTCATATCCTGTCCTCATATCCTGACCTCATATCCCGAACTCATATCCTGACCTCATATCCCGACCTCTTATCCCGTCCTCATATCCCGTCCTCATATCTCATCCTCATATCCTGACCTCATATCCTGACCTCATATCCCGACCTCATATCCCGTCCTCATATCTCATCCTCATATCCTGACCTCATATCCCGTCCTCATATCCTGACCTCATAATCTGACCTCATATCCTGACCTCATATCCAGACCTCATATCCTGACCTCATATCCAGACCTCATATCTCTTCCTCTTATCCTGTCCTCATATCCCATCCTCATATACAGTCCTCATATTCTGTTGTCATATCCCGTCCTCATATCCCGTCCTCATATCCCAACCTCATATCCCGTCCTCATATCCAGGGCCAGATTAAGAGCATCATGGGCCTGGTGCTGAGAATTTTTCTGGGCCTTTTTATAAAATGTATCACTACTATCCTTATTTAGTGATCCGGACACTGATGGTGGTACGGTATAACTCCTATCCTTATATAGTAGCTCCCCACATTAGGTGCAGTATAGTTCCCCCCCATTAGGTGCAGTATAGTTCCCCACATTAGGTGCAGTATAGTTCCCCCCACAATAGGTGCAGTATAGTTCCCCCCACATTAGGTGTAGTATAGCTCCCCACATTAGGTGCAGTATAGCTCCCCACATTAGGTGCAGTATAGCTCCCTACATTAGGTGCAGTATAGTTCCCCACATTAGGTGCAGTATAGTTCCCCCACATCAGGTGCAGTATAGTTCCCCACATTAGGTGCAGTATAGTTCCCCCACATCAGGGGCAGTATAGTTCCCCACATTAGGTGCAGTATAGCTCCCCACATTGGGTGCAGTATAGTTCCCCACAATAGGTGCAGTATAGTTCCCCCACATTAGGTGCAGTATAGCTCCCCACATTGGGTGCAGTATAGTTCCCCACAATAGGTGCAGTATAGTTCCCCCACATTAGGTGCAGTATAGTTCCCCGCATTAGGTGTAGTATAGTTCCCCACATTAGGTGCAGTATAGTTCCCCACATTAGGTGCAGTATAGCTCCCCACATTAGGTGTAGTATAGCTCCCCACATTAGGTGCAGTATAGCTCCCCACATTAGGTGCAGTATAGTTCCCCACATTAGGTGCAGTATAGTTCCCCCACATTAGGTGCAGTATAGTTCCCCCACATTAGGAGCAGTATAGTTCCCCCACATTAGGTGCAGTATAGTTCCCCACATTAGGTGCAGTATAGTTCCCCCACATTAGGTGCAGTATAGTTCCCCCACATTAGGTGCAGTATAATTCCCCCACATTAGGTGCAGTATAGCTCCCCACATTGGGTGCAGTATAGTTCCCCACATTGGGTGCAGTATAGTTCCCCCACATTAGGTGCAGTATAGTTCCCCACATTAGGTGTAGTATAGTTCCCCACATTAGGTGTAGTATAGTTCCCCACATTATAGCTCCCCACCTGGAGGGGAGGTGTATAACTACTATATATCCTAATCGCATAGAGACAGCAGCAGCAGTATACAGATACTGTATACAGCCACCTAATATGGGGGAACTATACTGCACCTAATGTGGAGGAAACTATACTGCACCAAATGTGGGGGAACTATACTGCCAACCTAATGTGGAGGAACTATACTGCACCTAATTTGGGGAACTATACTGCACCTAATGTGGGGGAACTATACTGCCAACCTAATGTGGAGGAACTGTTCTGCACCTAATGTGGGGAACTATACTGCACCTAATGTGGTGAACTATACTGCACCTAATGTGGGGGAACTATACTGCCAACCTAATGTGGAGGAACTGTAATGCATCTAATGTGGGGGAACTATAGTGCACCTAATGTGGGGGAACTATAGTGCACCTAATGTGGGGAACTATACTGCACCTAATGTGGGGGGACTATACTGCACCTAATGTGGGGGAACTATACTGCACCTAATGTGGGGAGCTATACTGCACCTAATGTGGGGGAACTGTACTGCACCAAATGTGGGGGAACTATACTGCCAACCTAATGTGGCGGAACTGTAATGCACTAATGTGGGGGAACTATACTGCACCTAATGTGGAGAACTATACTGCACCTGATGTGGGGGAACTATACTGCACCTTATGAGGGGGAACTATACTGCACCTAATGTGGGGGAACTGTACTGCACCTAATGTGGGGGAACTATACTGCACCTAATGTGGGGAATTATACTGCACCTAATGTGGGGGGACGGTACTGCACCTAGTGTGGGGGAACTATACTGCACTTAATGTGGGGGAACTATACTGCACCTAATGTGGGGGAACTATACTGCTCCTAATGTGGAGGAACTGTACTGCAACTAATGTGGGGGACCTGTACTGCACCTAATGTGTGGGAACTGTATTGCACCTAATGTGTTGGAACTGTACTGCACCTAATGTGGGGGAACTGTACTTCACCTAATGTGGGGGAACTATACTGCACCTAATGTGGGGAGCTATACTGCACCTAGTGTGGGGGAACTATACTGCACTTAATGTGGGGGAACTATACTGCACCTAATGTGGGGAACTATACTGCACCTAATGTGGGGGAACTGTACTGCACCTAATGTGGGGAGCTATACTGCACCTAATGTGGGGGAACTATACTGCACCTAATGTGGGGGAACTATACTGCACCTAATGTGGGGAACTATACTGCACCTAATGTGGGGGAACTATACTGCACCTAATGTGGGGAGCTATACTGCACCTAATGTGGTGGAACTATACTGCACCTAATGTGGGGAACTGTACTGCACCTAATGTGGGGAACTATACTGCATCTAATGTGGGTGAACTATACTGCATCTAATGTGGGGGAACTATACTGCATCTAATGTGGAGGAACTATACTGCATTTAATGTGGGGGAACTATACTGCACCTAATGTGGGGAACTGTCAGGGGGGGGGGCATCATAATGAAGTGCTCCGTCTTCCAGGCAGCCTTAATCTGGCCCTGAGTGACCCCTTCTTATATTATTGCTCTATGTGTATCTCTCTCTCCCGATCCCGGTGATGTCCTGAAGACGTTGGGTAAATTTCGGGGATATTTGTGAGAAAACAGGATTTCCTTGAATTATTTGGAAATTAATTAATTCTTAACGAGGTTTAATGACTCCGCTGCCGTTGATCAGGTGGAGCGATCGCTGTTATTACACAATCTCCGCTGTTACTTTATATGCAAATGATGTTCATGATGACGGTAAATACAATTACGCCGGGAACCGATCGTCCCGCACTTTACATTATGTGAAAATTAACTCAAATTTAAATAAAAACACATAAAATTAACCCTGTCCGCACAACGCGGTGAACTGAATGTGCACTTATCGCAGCGATCGCATCACGCAAGAAAGATCAGCTGATCTGTGCACGCAAGAAGCGGAACAGTGTTTCCCAACCAGGGTGCCTCCAGCAGTTGCAGAACTACAACTCACAGCATGTCCAGACAGAACATGCGCAGTACAGTAGTTTGGAGGAGTCGTGATAGTCCAGTGATGCACAACTATTTGCAGTAAAATTTGCGCAATTCATTGTTAAAATCCTGCTACTTGCAATCAAAAAATTGCGCTATTCGCAGTATCAACTGCACTATCTGCTGTAAATGTTGCACTATTCGTGGTACGAACGGTACTGGTCGCTATAAAAAAAAATTGCGCTACTGGTTATAAAAAATAGTGCTATCGGCAGTAAAATTTGCAGTAAAATTTTGCAGTTCGCAAGTAGAAATAGCACTATACGTGGCAAAATGTACGCTGTGGGGAACGTAAAATATCAATACTTTCAGTAAAAATTGCGTTGTGCGCAGTAACATTTGAGCAACTTGTCAGAAACGTTATTCGAAATTCAAAAAGAAATAAATAAATAAAAAATTGCCCTGTGTGCAGTTAAAATTCTGCTATTCACAACAACAAAAATTGCGCTATTTATGGAAAATTGCGTGGTAATTACCGCAAACGTGTTTTCCAGAACTTAAAAACTTATCCCCTAGCCTAATGTTTCCCAACCAGGGTGCCTCCAGCTGCTGCAAAACTGCGGTCCGGGCATGCTGGGAGTTGTAGTTTTTCAACAGCTGGAGGCACACTAGTTGGGAAACACTGGTCTATTATTGGTCAGTCATTGGATCTATGTAAATGGCCGCCCGCTCCACTGAACATTGATTTGCCTCAATCCCTGGTATTACATCGGTCCCTGGTGTCCTCTGTGGAGACATGCTGGGAGTTGTAATTTTGCAACAGCTGGAGGCACCTAGCTTGGGAAACACTGCAGTAGATGGTAGAAGAGAATAAGAATGCGTTCACACGGCCGTCTGTTTTGTTTTTTTATCCCCGCTTCAGTTCTGTTCTTGCAGATTGTAAACGGATTAAAAACGGTTATAAAAAAATCCCATTCATGTCAATGGGATTTTTTTTACAATCCATTTACATCCGTCTGTACCCGTCTGCGCTCATTTCCGTTTTTTTGACGGCAGAAAAAACGGCACAAGTCATATTTTTTCTTCCGTCAGAAAAACGGAAGAAAAAAACGATACAATAAATTAACATTGAAGTCTATAGAAAATGGATGAGATTTTAAGGCTGCGTTCACACGGCCGTCTAGACCCGTCCCGTTCTTCTTCTGTCTAAAATGAAAACGGACTTAAAAAAATGGACAGTAACGGATGGAAATGGATGTTATCCGTTTGTATCCATTTGTATCCGTTATTGTTCAGTTAATAAACCCGCCAACATTTTTTTAAGTAAAAACGGATCAAAAAACGGATCAAAAAAACGGATGACATTAAAGGCTCATCCCTTTTCCATAGACTTCAATGTTAAATTTACTGTATCCGTTTTTTCTTCCGTTTTTTTGACGGAAGAAAAAATACTGCATGTGCCGTTTTTTCTGCCATCAAAAAAACGGAAATGTGCGCAGACGGGTACAAACGCATGTAAAATGGATTGTAAAAAAATCCCATTGACATGAATTGGATTTTTTCAAAACCGTTTTTAATCAGCCTGCAAGAGCGGAACCGAAACGGGGATAGAAAAACGGGGACAGACGGCCGTGTGAACGCACCCTTATGTCATTCGTTTGCATCCGTTTTTTTTCAGTCCCTTTTTACTTCTGAGCATGCTCAGAACAGAAAAAAAATAGTTTTTTGGTTTATTAACTGAACAATCCGATCGCATCCGTTATTGTCCGTTTTTCTTTTTAACGGGAGAAGAACGGGACGGGCCTAGATGGCCGTGTGAACGCAGCCTAACACGACTGTTTTGTAGCC
This sequence comes from Hyla sarda, assembly GCF_029499605.1. NCBI lineage: Eukaryota > Metazoa > Chordata > Amphibia > Anura > Hylidae > Hyla > Hyla sarda. The sequence goes on from NC_079197.1 coordinate 175,710,234, forward strand.
TGTTACCATGGGAACAACAATGTTGCAATTTCTATTGTAACAGAACCTATATGATTGCCCTTCCCCCAAAAACGTAGTGATAAATATACCGTGAAATTCTCCTTTAAATCGGCGCGATATTCGGCATGGATAACGCACGTCGCCCCGCAGAATATCCGCAGTGTATCCGTGTTTACTTCATAAAGAGAAGAGAAAACAAAAGAGGGATATTTCACGAAACCTCGAGCGGCCGGACAGATGTTCCTGCACATTCCCCAAAAAACTCGCCCAGAGCCAGAATGGAAATTGATTTTGCAGAAAGCTGAAGGATATGAAGGGATCAGGGTAATTGAATCAGTGCGCTCGGAGGCTGCGGCGGCGGCGAACGTGCCTCCATTTCTCAGCTGACAGCTTGTTGGTTTTTGTTTCGTTTTTTTTTTTTTTTTTTTTACCCTTCAAATCTCGAATACAAACGGTTTGATTGCGAATCGTAAAATATATATCATATAAAATCTCAAAGATTGTGTCCATGTGTGGGGAATGCTGGGAGTTGTAGTCCTTATGCTCATAAGGACTGCATAACGATTGCCAAAACTACAACTCCCAGCATGCCCGGACAGCCAATGGCTGTCCGGGCATGTTGGGAGTTGTAGTCTTGCAACAGCTGGAGGTCCACAGTTTAGAGACCTTCATGAGCTACTCGGACAAAGCATATGCAAAGTAGTTCCCGCCCATGAGGAACAGAGCTTGCTCTCTGCTGCCACCTAATGGAGAGAGTGTAAAGTAAAAGTCTGGCTCATTTAAGGGATTTAAAGGGGTACTCCGCTGGAAAACATTTTTTTTTTTAATCAGCTGATTCCAGAAAGTTAAATATATTTGCAAATTACTTCTATTAAAAAATCGTAATCCTTCCAGTACTTATCAGCTGCTATATGCTCCACAGGAAGTTCTTTTCTTCTTGAATTTCCTTTCTGTCTCACCACAATGCTCTCTGCTGACACCTCTGCCCATTTTAGGAACTGTCCAGAGCAGAATAAGTTGGCTATGGGGATTTACTTCTGCTCTGGACAGTTCCTGACACGGACAAAGGTGTCAGTAGAGAGCACTGTGGTCAGACAGAAAGGAAATAGGAGACAATAACATGTAATACCTTGATTGCAGACACTGATCAATGCTATGCGACAGCATAGTATTGATCAGTGTTATCATTGCTCCACTGCTCCTGCCTGGATCTCAGGCATGGAACAATAGAGTGACGATCGGATGGCGAGGAAGAAGGTAAGAGACCTTCCCCCGTCCTCTCAGCTGATTGGGATGCTGCAGTTTTGCCGTGGCATTCCCGATCAGCCCACTGAGCTAACCAGCAAGGGAATTAACCGCTTTTAGACGCGGTGATCAACTTTGATCGCTGGATCTAAAGGGTTAATGCCGGACATCAGCCCGATCGGCGATGTCCGGCATTAGTCGCGGGACTCGGTTGCTGATAGCAACCGCGACCCCCTTGGGAATGATGCGCGCTCACCTACTGAGCGTGCGTCATACCTCGGGAGCCCGCAGTGGACGTACATTCACGTCCATTTGCGGCAAGGGGTTTATGGGGTACTCCGGAGGAAAACTATTTATTTTTTTATTAACTGGTGCCAAAAAGTTAAACAGATTTGTAAATTACTTCTATTAAAAAATCGTAATCCTTCCAGTACTTATCAGCTGCTGTATGCTCCACAGGAAGTTGTGTAGTTCTTGTTACGCCGAGCGCTCCGGGTCCCCGCTCCTCCCCGGAGCGCTCGCAACATCCTCGCTACTGCAGCGCCCCGGTCAGATCTACTGACCGGGTGCGCTGCGATACCGCCCCCAGCCGGGATGCGATTCGCGATGCGGGTGGCGCCCGCTCGCGATGCGCACCCCGGCTCCCGTACCTGACTCGCTCTCCGTCGGTCCTGTCCCGGCGCACGCGGCCCCGCTCCCTAGGGCGCGCGCGCGCCGGGTCTCTGCGATTTAAAGGGCCACTGCGCCACTGATTGGCGCAGTTGGTCTAATTAGTGTGTTCACCTGTGCACTCCCTATGTATACCTCACTTCCCCTGCACTCCCTCGCCGGATCTTGTTGCCCTTGTGCCTAGTGAAAGCGTTTCCTTGTGTGTTCCTAGCCTGTGTTCCAGACCTCCTGCCGTTGCCCCTGACTACGATCCTTGCTGCCTGCCCCGACCTTCTGCTACGTCCGACCTTGCTCTTGTCTACTCCCTTGTACCGCGCCTATCTTCAGCAGTCAGAGAGGTTGAGCCGTTGCTAGTGGATACGACCTGGTTACTACCGCCGCTGCAAGACCATCCCGCTTTGCGGCGGGCTCTGGTGAAAACCAGTAGCAGCTTAGAACCGGTCCACTAGCACGGTCCACGCCAATCCCTCTCTGGCACAGAGGATCCACCTCCTGCCAGCCGAATTGTGACAGTAGATCCGGCCATGGATCCCGCTGAAGTTCCACTGCCAGTTGTCGCCGACCTCACCACGGTGATCGCCCAGCAGTCGCAACAGATAGCGCAACAAGGCCACCAGCTGTCTCAACTGACCATGATGCTACAGCAGCTACTACCACAGCTTCAGCAATCATCTCCTCCGCCAGCTCCTGCACCTCCTCCGCAGCGAGTGGCCGCTTCCAGCCTACGATTATCCTTGCCGGATAAATTTGATGGGGACTCTAAGTTTTGCCGTGGCTTTCTTTCGCAATGTTCCCTGCACTTGGAGATTATGTCGGACCAGTTTCCTACTGAAAGGTCTAAGGTGGCTTTCGTAGTCAGCCTTCTGTCTGGGAAAGCTCTGTCATGGGCCACACCGCTCTGGGACCGCAATGACCCCGTCACTGCCTCTGTACACTCCTTCTTCTCGGAAATTCGAAGTGTCTTTGAGGAACCTGCCCGAGCCTCTTCTGCTGAGACTGCCCTGCTGAACCTGGTCCAGGGTAATTCTTCCGTTGGCGAGTACGCCATCCAATTCCGTACTCTTGCTTCTGAACTATCCTGGAATAATGAGGCCCTCTGCGCGACCTTTAAAAAAGGCCTATCCAGCAACATTAAAGATGTTCTGGCCGCACGAGAAATTCCTGCTAACCTGCATGAACTCATTCATCTAGCCACTCGCATTGACATGCGTTTTTCCGAAAGGCGTCAGGAGCTCCGCCAGGATATGGACTTTGTTCGCACGAGGCGTTTTTTCTCCCCAGCTCCTCTCTCCTCTGGTCCTCTGCAATCCGTTCCTGTGCCTTCCGCCGTGGAGGCTATGCAAGTTGACCGGTCTCGCTTGACACCTCAAGAGAGGACACGACGCCGCATGGAGAATCTCTGCCTGTACTGTGCCGGTACCGAACACTTCCTGAAGGATTGTCCTATCCGTCCTCCCCGCCTGGAAAGACGTACGCTGACTCCGCACAAAGGTGAAACAGTCCTTGATGTCAACTCTGCTTCTCCACGTCTTACTGTGCCTGTGCGGATATCTGCCTCTACCTTCTCCTTCTCTACTATGGTCTTCTTGGATTCCGGATCTGCAGGAAATTTTATTTTGGCCTCTCTCATCAACAGGTTCAACATCCCGGTGACCAGTCTCGCCAGACCCCTCTACATCAATTGTGTTAACAATGAAAGATTGGACTGTACCGTGCGTTACCGCACGGAGCCCCTCCTAATGTGCATCGGACCTCATCACGAAAAAATTGAGTTTTTGGTCCTCTCCAATTGCACTTCCGAAATTCTCCTTGGACTACCGTGGCTTCAACGCCATTCCCCAACCCTTGATTGGTCCACTGGGGAGATCAAGAGCTGGGGTACTTCTTGTTTCAAGGACTGTCTTAAACCGGTTCCCAGTACTCCCTGCCGTGACCCTGTGGGTCCCCCTGTAACCAGTCTCCCTAAGGCTTATATGGACTATGCTGACGTATTTTGCAAAAAACAAGCTGAGACTCTACCTCCTCACAGGCCTTATGACTGTCCTATTGACCTCCTCCCGGGCACTACTCCACCCCGGGGCAGAATTTATCCTCTGTCCGCTCCAGAGACTCTTGCTATGTCTGAGTACATCCAGGAAAATTTAAAAAAGGGGTTTATCCGCAAATCCTCCTCTCCTGCCGGAGCTGGATTTTTCTTTGTGTCCAAAAAAGATGGCTCCCTACGTCCTTGCATTGATTACCGCGGACTTAATAAAATCACGGTAAAGAACCGCTACCCCCTACCTCTTTTTTTTTTTTTTTTAAAACAATGTTTTATTAAAGCTTTCATAGAAACATCAGAAAAATGTACAAACAATACATCAAAGTCCCTGAGCAGAGCAGAGCAGTACACATCGGAACACATCAGTATCTGTCACACACTACGTGTAACACATAGTCAGACATATAAATGCATGTCACTATATCCTACGATGTATCTACATATATGACTCATGGAACTAAGCCTTATTTTCCTCGAGTTATGAGAAGCCCTGCGGTATCTATTCGTGAGCACGATAGGCTGGTGTCGCCAACTAGGCAGTAGCATAACGCCCCAGTCCCATGGGATAAACTTATCCTGTACTAATACAGTAACACCGCAAATCATGTCTACACAGGATATTAGTCGCTGCTCCACGAACTAACCAACCCCAAGAGTCTCCCCACTCAGTCCAGCCGAGATCTGCAGAACTCATGTACCATCTAGACTACAACAAACAACACTATAGACACACACCACAGGAGAAGATAGAAATAAGATCCCATGGTGAACACAGATCAGCTACCTAGAGAAAAATAGGTAGAAAAGAAGTAGTGAAAAAGAAGGTAAAGAAGAAAAGAAAAGATAGAAGAGAAGAAGAAAAATCTCTCAGCATGTCCGCCCCGCCCCTCCACCTACTATGTAACTTTAAGGCCACCCAGCGAGCCACTGATGCTTGCTCTGCAATACCATGAGGAGTCTACAAACTCCTTCATCAGATCAGGTAACTCACTGGGTGCGTATGCATCCTCCATGAACGATCGCCAAGTTTTGAAAAATTTGCCTGCTCTCTTTTCCGTATCTCTCAGTGTATCTAATCTATCAATAAATAGTAAGGTTTTCATGATTTCAATTACCTGCGTAAGCGTCGGAGGATCCTTCTGCAACCATTGTCTCAATAGACTTTTCACTGTGGCCAATAACATAAGGTGAACTCCTCTAATTGCCATTATCGGGCCCCCGGAGGCTTCTTGGGAGGAAAGAGGCACAAAATGAAATATCATAGCTAAGGGGGTGAGAGGAATATCCACATCCCAGACCCTCGCAATATAAGCCCTTACGTCTTCCCACAACGTTGTCAAAAATGAACACTCCCAAAGAGCATGCAGGAGAGAGGCCTTGGCCAGGCCACATTTGGGGCAACTTCTGAGATAATGTGCAGGGGCATCACTATAGGAAAGGTTAAAGGCATATGTGGCCCTATGTAAAATGCGGAAATGCATCTCCCTCCAGGACTCATTTATGACAGCTTTCCTCACTTGCGTCAAGCCTGCCAATAATTTGTGTCGTGCATCAGTGATGCCGAGCTCCTCCTCCCATGCTGTGAACAAGGAATTGGCCAGAGCATGTAAGGAGGCCTGTTTGAGTGCGAGGTACAATGTTGACAGAGAAAGTCTGCCCGAGTGTAAATTCAGCAAAGTACGGAAAACCGCTTCTCTGGATACATATACCTCACTCCTGGGAAGGCTGGTCACATAGGAGCGCACCTGTAAATACTGCAGGTAATGTCCATGTGGGAGATTAAAACTATGTTTCAGGTCCTCCCATGTGAGCACCCCTCCTCCGTCTCCAGAAAACAATTGGTCCACAAGCAAGATACCTCTAGTTCTCCATACCTGAAAAGCGCCCCTGCCCACACCCTGAGGGAATGAAGGTGAGTCCCAGAGAGGCAACAGGCTGGACATAATGTAGGGAAGGCCGTATATTTTTCTGATCGCCTTCCACGCCGCGACAGTGTCTTTGAGGAGGAGATTTGTCTTAATTGGGTTCGGGAGGGCTGTGTATGGCACATGTAGCAGAGCGCTAAGATCCCAAGGGGCCGCCAAGGCCCGTTCAATTCTCATGTTAGAGAACCAAGAGGTACCCAGCAGCCAGTCTCTGGAGTGACGTAACAATGCCGCTAGATTGTATAAGCGCAGATCGGGCAACTGGATACCTCCTTCATGAAGTGGTAGGCACAATTTTCTGAAAGCTATGCGCGGTCTTTTCCCCCTCCAAAGAAATTTAGTAAAGGCTGACTGCAACCTGGATACGTCTACATGTCTAAGTAACAGGGGTACCATTTGTAGGGGATAGAGCAATCTCCCGAAGCTTACCATCTTAAGGAGATGAGCTCTGCCGAAGAGGGTCAGCGGCAGGGACTGCCATCTAATTAGTTCCTGCTCTATCCGTCTAAAGAGTGGCATATAATTTAGTTTATATAGGGAAGACGGATTATTACCTACCCTAACTCCTAAGTATGTGATGTAGTTATGCGCCACCTCCACCCCCAAATCGCTCGTGGATTTATGATCGCCCGTTCCCAGATACAATAACTGGCATTTGGACGCATTAACCTTATAGCCAGAGTATCGGCCAAACTCGCGCAAAAGATCCAGGACCCTCCCTAGCTGAGAATTGGGGGACCCCATAAATAATAGCATATCATCAGCGAAGCACGCTAATTTCATCTCTTGATCTCCTACCCCGATACCCGTATAGACTGTGGACTGCATGAGGTAGACTGCCAATGGTTCCAGGGCCAAATCAAACAAAAGGGGCGACAAGGGGCACCCCTGTCGAGTCCCCTTCTCTAACCTGACATTATCAGATAGAAAACCTGGTGTGTAGATTCGGGCCCTTGGGTTTGCATATAAAGAAGACAAGAAGGTCCTGAATGGCCCACTAAACCCAAATTTATCAAGAACACTGTCCAGCCACGCCCAGCTGACATTATCAAATGCCTTTTCGGCGTCTATGGCAAGGAGACCGGGCGGGTCTGGACAATATCCTCTCCTATGTGTAATCTCCAATGCAGCCAGGACTGATCTGATATTTGCCACCCCCGAACGGCCCTTGACAAAGCCAGTTTGATGTGGGCCTAACAAGGAGGGCAAGAACCCAGCCAGACGGTCCGCCATTATCTTTGCCAACAGTTTAAGGTCTTGGTTGATTAAAGAAATGGGTCTGTATGAGCCTGGGTTCTCTGGGGGCTTGCCCGACTTGTAAAGGACCTTTATATATGCAGTATTGCTAGATGGAATAATGGGATCTCCCCCTAAAATAGCATTAAATAAGGAAGTCAAAGGTTCAGCAGTGTCCTCCACCAACGCCTTATAGAATTCGCTGCCAAAACCATCGGGTCCTGGGGCCTTGCCACTTTTCAGACTTTTAATACATGCAACCACCTCCTCCCGGGTGATGGGCGAGTTAATCATTTCATTATCCTCAGGGGACAAAGTAGGTAGCTGTAAGCCTGTCAAGAATCTACGTCCGCCCTCATTATCGGTATCCTCCCTGGCATATAAGTCCGCATAAAATCGCTGGAGGACAGAATTTATCTCTTTGGGTCCCGTCTGGTGCTGTCCCTCTCCGTCCACCAGCGATTTTATATATTCGCCCTGTCTATGTGGCCTGGCCAATCTCGCTAACATCTTCCCGGACTTATTCCCAAACTTAAAAAAGTCCACCGTCTTCTGATTCCTATGAAGAATATCCCATGCCTCCATGCTAGCCTCAAAAGACTGTTTAGCTGCTAACCAAGAGTCCTTATTAAGCTGAGAGGGGGACCGAAGAAACTCATTGTAAGCCGCTCGCAATCTAAGGGAGTGTTCTGCGTAGCTTGCCCTGCATTTCTTCTTCCTTGCCGACACATAAGCTATGATTCTGCCCCTGATGACCGCCTTGGCAGCATCCCAATATAGCGATGGCCTATCCAGCGAATCGGCATTGGTCGCTGTATACTCCATCCACCACCCCCTTAAACTGTCTCGAAAATCAGTATCTGCCGCCAGGGAACCCGGGAAGCGCCATAAAATATCTGAGCCCTTAGGAGTGACCTCCAATAATGTCATACACACTGGGGCATGATCCGACACCACTATGTCTTCTATACTGACGTCGTCTACCCTAGCCAGCAACCTCTGAGATATTAAAAAATAATCTATACGGGACCATGCTTGTTGTGAATGTGAAAAATGTGTGAATTCCCTGCCCATCGGGTTAAAATATCTCCAGACATCTGTCACAGCCGTGGAAGCAATCATGTCACGCAATGTGTGTACCTCTCTGGCGCCATCAGGATGTGGGCAGCGAGTACGCCTCCTATCTTCACTCGTGGACACCACCGTGTTCAAATCCCCACCAACCAAGATGTTGGGAGAGTCATCCTGCAACAGTTGCGATTCAAGGGAGGAAAAGAAAGACGTATTAGAAGCATTAGGGCCATACACATTGTAAATAGTCAGAACACCAGCAGGCGTGTCTATCACAACTCTAAGAAGACGTCCCTGTTCGTCCGCCTCCTGTGACTGTGTACTATGCTGCAACCTCTTATGGATAAGCAGTAAGACCCCGGCTTTCCCGTTATCAGCGGGAGACCCCATAACCTCGCCCACCCACATTTGTCTCATGCGGATGAAATCATTCTCAGCTAGATGCGTTTCCTGTAGTAATGCTATATCAACATCCAGCTTCTTAAGGTGCTTCAGGATCATCCGGCGCTTCGCTGGGGACCTAAGTCCCTTTACATTCCAGGACACCAATTTCATACTGGGTACAATTTGTCATGTGGTATGGTATCAGATATTGACCGTGCGGAGCGGGTGGGGCAGAGACGCCCAGAGGCCGAGAGAGAGACTAGCAGTAGAAGCAGAGAGAGAAAGATAGGAGGAAAGCACAGCAGACGAGACACAAGGGGACGAACAGACAGAAAACAAACATAAAACAAAACTAGTAGAAACTTATGTAACAACGCAATAGTACACTCAAATCCCACCTCCCTCTTCATAGTGCTACCACCCCTCTCTGGACTTCACTTCTTCCGCGTATCAATGGAGGCGCACTAACCCTCCCTATCCCACAGCCGCTCCCGAACCTGAAGTTCCCCGTCTCTCCCTCCCCACCCCCGCTACCACCTTATGCAGGTGTAATAGAACCCGTACCCTCCCCCCCCCCCCCCCCCACAGACCAACTAACCCAACTGAGCAAAAACACATAATCGCCCTGGTGATATATGGGATAGCAGGTCCCCACCTGGCACATACATAAACCCGAACAGGGGTACCTCATATCAGAGCATGACAACTGTATACATTAGAGATGCATTCTGTTAGATAATAGTATAACATTCCTGGTTGCAATAATGAAAGTGACTACTGCAAAATGTTAATTAGCGCTATATACACAATAGAACCTTGATGTGAATGTGAGGCCTATCCCATAAATAACATATAACGGCAGTATATATGTGAAACAGTAGTGGAATAATAACTCCCAACGTCCATGGGTTGAACTGGAACAGAAAGAGTCCCATGACCCCACTAACTCCCTTCGGGGCCAGTCTCTCCTCTTAAGAGCCATAAAAATATAAACCTGATGTACCATTAAGTAGCTAGCAATGCAATGGTACATCACTGAGGAAAAAAGCTTTTAGCAAAATGAAAGAACGATGAAGGAGATCAGGTCGGTGGATCAGGAACACTGTTTTCCTTGTCCGTCCTGCGCCTCTTCTGTTGGGTGCGTGGACTGCCGTCTTGCAGCTTTAGGGATGCCAGCTTCGCAGCAACAGCTTCTGGCGAAGAGAAAGTCTCCGAGTTTCCATTGGAGAAAAATATCTTAAGTTTCGCAGGATACTGGAGAATAAAACGAACTTGTTGTTGTACCAGGGACGAGCAAACCGCAGAAAAGGCTTTACGCCGCTTCGCCACCTCCATGGAATAGTCCCCGAATAAGAGTACCTTGATACCCCTGATCAGCAATGGAGACTGCGCTTTCTTGAAGGTACGGAGAATCACCTCTTTGTCGGCATAATTAAGGTATTTGACAATGACTTGGCGGGGTTTCGATTCCTCCATAGGGGACTGCCCAGACAAATGCAGCGGAGGGCCAATTCTGTGAGCCCTTTCAACAATACAGGGCCCCGGCAGCCCAAGAGCTTCTGGTAGTTCCCTGGCACAGAGTTGAGACAACTGATTGGGCATAATGGATTCAGGTAGTCCCACAATCCGCAGGTTGCTCCTCCTGGAGCGATTTTCTAAGTCCTCAACTTTCTCTTTAAGGGCAATATTAGATCTGGTAAGTGATCTTACTGTTGCATTACTGGCACCGACCTCGTCCTCCAAGCGGCTCACTCTCTGCTCTAGCTCTGTGAGCTGTGAGGCATGTGCTGTGACCTCCTTCTGCAACTGCTGCACGGTGCTGGATATGGCCGCCTCCACTGAGGCTCTGATCTCCGGCAGGAGAATGCGGGCGACAACCGCAACCATGTCGGTGTACGGGACCCCCTCCGCTCCCCTCTGTTCAGGTAAGGACGCCTGCTCCTCCATATCCACCGGCCCCTCAGTCTGCCCGCTGACCTGAGTCTGTGGTAAGTTCTGGCCTTGTTCAGGACTCGCCGCCATTTTCTGGGTCGCCATGTGCTGTGAGCCTCCGGAGGCTGGGGGGTCAGGTCCCGGGTCTCCGCTCCGGCGGAGAAACTTCTCCATGTGCTGCTGATATATTCTGACACCGGGGCGCAAGTTTTGCCCTCGGTGTCTGCGATATGGAAGCGGTGAGGGAGAGTTGGTAGCGGTGGCGGGCGCGGAGCTCTCCTAAGTGCGACCGCTCATACGTGCGCCGGAACCGGAAGTCCACCCCCTACCTCTTATCTCAGAACTCTTTGATCGCCTTCAAGGTGCCCACATCTTTACCAAACTGGACTTAAGAGGTGCTTATAATCTCATCCGCATCAGGGAGGGGGATGAATGGAAAACTGCATTTAACACCAGAGATGGACACTTTGAGTATCTAGTCATGCCCTTTGGCCTGTGCAACGCCCCTGCCGTCTTCCAAGACTTTGTTAATGAAATTTTTCGTGATCTCTTATATTCCTGTGTTGTTGTGTATCTGGACGATATTCTGATTTTTTCTGCCAACTTAGAAGAACATCGCCAGCATGTCCGCATGGTTCTTCAGAGACTTCGAGACAATCAACTTTATGCCAAAATGGAGAAATGTCTGTTTGAATGTCAATCTCTTCCTTTCCTAGGATACTTGGTCTCTGGCCAGGGACTACAAATGGACCCAGATAAACTCTCTGCCGTCTTAGATTGGCCACGCCCCTCCGGACTCCGTGCTATCCAACGTTTTTTGGGGTTCGCCAATTATTACAGTCAATTTATTCCACATTTTTCCACTATTGTGGCTCCTATCGTGGCTTTAACCAAGAAGAATGCCAATCCTAAGTCCTGGTCTCCCCAAGCGGAAGACGCATTTAAACGGCTCAAGTCTGCCTTTTCTTCTGCTCCCGTGCTCTCCAGACCTGACCCATCTAAACCCTTCCTATTGGAGGTTGATGCCTCCTCAGTGGGAGCTGGAGCGGTCCTTCTACAAAAAAATTCTTCCGGGCATGCTGTTACTTGTGGTTTTTTTTCTAGGACCTTCTCTCCGGCGGAGAGGAACTACTCCATCGGGGATCGAGAACTACTGGCCATTAAATTGGCACTTGAGGAATGGAGGCATCTGCTGGAGGGATCAAAATTTCCAGTTATTATTTACACCGATCACAAGAACCTATCCTATCTCCAGTCTGCCCAACGACTGAACCCTCGCCAGGCCAGGTGGTCGTTGTTCTTTGCCCGTTTTAACTTTGAAATTCATTTTCGCCCTGCCGACAAGAACATTAGGGCCGATGCTCTCTCTCGTTCCTCGGATGCCTCGGAAGTAGAGGTCTCTCCGCAACACATCATTCCTCCAGACTGTCTGATCTCCACTTCTCCAGTCTCCATCAGGCAAACTCCTCCAGGGAAGACCTTCGTTTCTCCACGCCAACATCTCGGGATTCTCAAATGGGGTCACTCCTCCCACCTCGCAGGCCATGCGGGCATCAAAAAGTCCTTGCAACTCATCTCTCGTTTCTATTGGTGGCCGACTCTGGAGACGGATGTTGTTGATTTTGTGCGGGCCTGTATTGTCTGTGCCCGGGATAAGACTCCTCGCCAGAAGCCTGCTGGTCTCCTTCATCCTCTGCCTGTCCCCGAACAGCCTTGGTCACTGATTGGTATGGACTTTATCACAGACTTACCCCATCCCGTGGCAACACAGTTGTTTGGGTGGTCGTTGATCGATTTTCCAAGATGGCACATTTTATTCCTCTTCCTGGTCTTCCTTCAGCGCCTCAGTTGGCAAAACAATTTTTTGTACACATTTTTCGTCTTCACGGTTTGCCCACGCAGATCGTCTCGGATAGAGGCGTCCAATTCGTGTCAAAATTCTGGAGGGCCCTCTGTAAACAACTCAAGATTAAATTAAACTTCTCTTCTGCTTATCATCCTCAATCCAATGGGCAAGTAGATGTTACGCCGAGCGCTCCGGGTCCCCGTTCCTCCCTGGAGCGCTCGCCTCATCCTCGTTGCTGCAGCGCCCCGGTCAGATCCACTGACCGGGTGCGCTGCGGTACCGCCTCCAGCCGGGATGCGATTCGCGATGCGGGTGGCGCCCGCTCGCGATGCGCACCCCGGCTCCCGTACCTGACTCGCTCTCCGTCGGTCCTGTCCCGGCGCGCGCGGCCCCGCTCCCTAGGGCGCGCGCGCGCCGGGTCTCTGCGATTTAAAGGGCCAGTGCACCAATGATGGTGCCTGGTCCAATCTTCCCAATTACCTTGATTAGCTTCCACCTGCTCCCTGACTATATCTGACCTCCTCCCATGCACTCCCTTGCCGGATCTTGTTGCCCTTGTGCCTAGTGAAAGCGTTCCCTTGTTTGTTCCTAGCCTGTGTTCCAGACCTCCTGCCGTTGCCCCTGACTACGATCCTTGCTGCCTGCCCCGACCTTCTGCTACGTCCGACCTTGCCTTTGTCTACTCCCTTGTACCGCGCCTATCTTCAGCAGTCAGAGAGGTTGAGCCGTTGCTAGTGGATACGACCTGGTCACTACCGCCGCAGCAAGACCATTCCGCTTTGCGGCGGGCTCTGGTGAAAACCAGTAGTGACTTAGAACCGGTCCACTAGCACGGTCCTCGCCAATCCCTCTCTGGCACAGAGAATCCACCTCCTACCAGCCGGGATCGTGACAGTAGATCCGGCCATGGATTCCGCTGAAGTTCCTCTGCCACTTGTCGCCGACCTCCCCACACTGGTCGCCCAGCAAGCCCGACAGATTGCCCAACGAAATCACCAGCTGGCATACTTGACCACCGTGACTCTGCAACTTCAGTCTCAGATACAGCAGCTGCTGCCGCAGATACAGCAACTTCAGTCACAGACACAGCAGCTGCAACAACCATCTCCTCCGCCGGCTCCTGCAACTCCTCCGCAGCAACCGGCCGCTCCTAACCCCTGCTTGTCCCTGCCGGACAAATTTGATGAGGACTCTAGACTCTGCCGTGGTCTCCTTTCTGGAAAGGCCTTGTCTGGGGCCACACCACTCTGGGACCGCAACGATCCTGCCACAGCCACAGTCCAGTCCTTCTTCGCTGAGGTCCGTGGTGTCTTCGAGGAGCCTGCCCGAGCTTCTTCTGCCGAGACTGCCCTGCTGAACCTGGCCCAGGGTGTTTCTTCCGTTGGCGAATACGCCATTCAGTTCCGTGCTCTTGCTTCCGAGTTGTCCTGGAATAGTGAGGCTCTCTGCGCGACCTTTAAAAAAGGCCTATCCAGCAACATTAAAGATGTTCTGGCCGCACGAGAAACTCCTGCTAACCTACATGAACTCATTCATCTTGCCACTCGCATTGACATGCGTTTTTCCGGATGGCGTCTGGAGCTCCGCCTGGATATGGACTTTGTTCGCACGAGGCGTTTTTTCTCCCCGGCTCCTCTCTCCTCTGGTCCTCTGCAAACCGTTCCTGTGCCTCCCGCCGTGGAGGCTATGCAAGTTGACCGGTCTCGCTTGACACCTCAAGAGAGGACACGACGCCGCATGGAGAATCTTTGCCTGTACTATGCCGGTACCGAACACTTCCTGAAGGATTGTCCTATCCGTCCTCCCCGCCTGGAAAGACGTACGCTGACTCCGCACAAAGGTGACACAGTTCTTGATGTCAACTCTGCTTCTCCACGCCTTACTGTGCATGTGCGGATATCTGCCTCTACCTTCTCCTTCTCTACTATGGCCTTCTTGGATTCCGGATCTGCAGGAAATTTTTTTTTGGCCTCTCTTATCAACAGGTTCAACGTCCCTGTGACCAGTCTCGCCAGACCCCTCTACATCAATTGTGTTAACAATGAAAGATTGGACTGTACCATACGTTACCGCACGGAACCCCTCCTAATGTGCCTCGGACCTCATCACGGAAAAATTGAGTTTTTGGTCCTCAGGTTCTTTGGCCCCAAGAAGAGGGGGAGACCCAAGGGGGGGGGTACTGTTACGCCGAGCGCTCCGGGTCCCCGTTCCTCCCTGGAGCGCTCGCCTCATCCTCGTTGCTGCAGCGCCCCGGTCAGATCCACTGACCGGGTGCGCTGCGGTACCGCCTCCAGCCGGGATGCGATTCGCGATGCGGGTGGCGCCCGCTCGCGATGCGCACCCCGGCTCCCGTACCTGACTTGCTCTCCGTCGGTCCTGTCCCGGCGCGCGCGGCCCCGCTCCCTAGGGCGCGCGCGCCGGGTCTCTGCGATTTAAAGGGCCAGTGCACCAATGATGGTGCCTGGTCCAATCTTCCCAATTACCTTGATTAGCTTCCACCTGCTCCCTGACTATATCTGACCTCCTCCCATGCACTCCCTTGCCGGATCTTGTTGCCCTTGTGCCTAGTGAAAGCGTTCCCTTGTTTGTTCCTAGCCTGTGTTCCAGACCTCCTGCCGTTGCCCCTGACTACGATCCTTGCTGCCTGCCCCGACCTTCTGCTACGTCCGACCTTGCCTTTGTCTACTCCCTTGTACCGCGCCTATCTTCAGCAGTCAGAGAGGTTGAGCCGTTGCTAGTGGATACGACCTGGTCACTACCGCCGCAGCAAGACGATTCCGCTTTGCGGCGGGCTCTGGTGAAAACCAGTAGTGACTTAGAACCGGTCCACTAGCACGGTCCTCGCCAATCCCTCTCTGGCACAGAGAATCCACCTCCTACCAGCCGGGATCGTGACAGTAGATCCGGCCATGGATTCCGCTGAAGTTCCTCTGCCACTTGTCGCCGACCTCCCCACACTGGTCGCCCAGCAAGCCCGACAGATTGCCCAACGAAATCACCAGCTGGCATACTTGACCACCGTGACTCTGCAACTTCAGTCTCAGATACAGCAGCTGCTGCCGCAGATACAGCAACTTCAGTCACAGACACAGCAGCTGCAACAACCATCTCCTCCGCCGGCTCCTGCAACTCCTCCGCAGCAACCGGCCGCTCCTAACCCCTGCTTGTCCCCGCCGGACAAATTTGATGAGGACTCTAGACTCTGCCGTGGTCTCCTTTCTGGAAAGGCCTTGTCTGGGGCCACACCACTCTGGGACCGCAACGATCCTGCCACAGCCACAGTCCAGTCCTTCTTCGCTGAGGTCCGTGGTGTCTTCGAGGAGCCTGCCCGAGCTTCTTCTGCCGAGACTGCCCTGCTGAACCTGGCCCAGGGTGTTTCTTCCGTTGGCGAATACGCCATTCAGTTCCGTGCTCTTGCTTCCGAGTTGTCCTGGAATAGTGAGGCTCTCTGCGCGACCTTTAAAAAAGGCCTATCCAGCAACATTAAAGATGTTCTGGCCGCACGAGAAACTCCTGCTAACCTACATGAACTCATTCATCTTGCCACTCGCATTGACATGCGTTTTTCCGGATGGCGTCTGGAGCTCCGCCTGGATATGGACTTTGTTCGCACGAGGCGTTTTTTCTCCCCGGCTCCTCTCTCCTCTGGTCCTCTGCAAACCGTTCCTGTGCCTCCCGCCGTGGAGGCTATGCAAGTTGACCGGTCTCGCTTGACACCTCAAGAGAGGACACGACGCCGCATGGAGAATCTTTGCCTGTACTATGCCGGTACCGAACACTTCCTGAAGGATTGTCCTATCCGTCCTCCCCGCCTGGAAAGACGTACGCTGACTCCGCACAAAGGTGACACAGTTCTTGATGTCAACTCTGCTTCTCCACGCCTTACTGTGCATGTGCGGATATCTGCCTCTACCTTCTCCTTCTCTACTATGGCCTTCTTGGATTCCGGATCTGCAGGAAATTTTTTTTTGGCCTCTCTTATCAACAGGTTCAACGTCCCTGTGACCAGTCTCGCCAGACCCCTCTACATCAATTGTGTTAACAATGAAAGATTGGACTGTGCCGTGCGTTACCGCACGGAACCCCTCCTAATGTGCCTCGGACCTCATCACGGAAAAATTGAGTTTTTGGTCCTCAGGTTCTTTGGCCCCAAGAAGAGGGGGAGACCCAAGGGGGGGGGTACTGTTACGCCGAGCGCTCCGGGTCCCCGTTCCTCCCTGGAGCGCTCGCCTCATCCTCGTTGCTGCAGCGCCCCGGTCAGATCCACTGACCGGGTGCGCTGCGGTACCGCCTCCAGCCGGGATGCGATTCGCGATGCGGGTGGCGCCCGCTCGCGATGCGCACCCCGGCTCCCGTACCTGACTCGCTCTCCGTCGGTCCTGTCCCGGCGCGCGCGGCCCCGCTCCCTAGGGCGCGCGCGCCGGGTCTCTGCGATTTAAAGGGCCAGTGCACCAATGATGGTGCCTGGTCCAATCTTCCCAATTACCTTGATTAGCTTCCACCTGCTCCCTGACTATATCTGACCTCCTCCCATGCACTCCCTTGCCGGATCTTGTTGCCCTTGTGCCTAGTGAAAGCGTTCCCTTATTTGTTCCTAGCCTGTGTTCCAGACCTCCTGCCGTTGCCCCTGACTACGATCCTTGCTGCCTGCCCCGACCTTCTGCTACGTCCGACCTTGCCTTTGTCTACTCCCTTGTACCGCACCTATCTTCAGCAGTCAGAGAGGTTGAGCCGTTGCTAGTGGATACGACCTGGTCACTACCGCCGCAGCAAGACCATCCCGCTTTGCGGCGGGCTCTGGTGAAAACCAGTAGTGACTTAGAACTGGTCCACTAGCACGGTCCTCGCCAATCCCTCTCTGGCACAGAGAATCCACCTCCTACCAGCCGGGATCGTGACAGTAGAAAGAATTAACCAGGTCCTGGGTGACTATTTACGGCATTTTGTTTCCTCCCGCCAGGATGACTGGGCAGATCTTCTACCATGGGCCGAATTCTCGTACAACTTCAGAGTCTCTGAATCTTCTGCTAAATCCCCATTTTTCGTGGTGTACGGCCGTCACCCTCTTCCCCCCCCCCTCCCTACTCCCTTGCCCTCTGGTTTGCCCGCTGTGGATGAAGTGACTCGTGATCTTTCCACCATATGGAAAGAGACCCAAAATTCTCTTTTACAGGCTTCATCTCGCATGAAAAAGTTTGCCGATAAGAAAAGAAGAGCTTCCCCCATTTTTGCTCCCGGAGACAAGGTATGGCTCTCCGCTAAATATGTCCGCTTCCGTGTCCCCAGTTACAAACTGGGACCACGCTATCTTGGTCCTTTCAAAATCTTGTGCCAAATTAATCCTGTCTCTTACAAACTTCTTCTTCCTCCTTCTCTTCGTATTCCCAATGCCTTTCATGTCTCTCTCCTTAAACCACTCATCATCAACCGTTTCTCTCCCAAACTTGTTTCTCCCACTCCTGTTTCCGGTTCTTCTGACATCTTCTCCGTGAAGGAGATACTGGCCTCCAAGACGGTCAGAGGGAAAAAAAAATTTTTGGTTGATTGGGAGGGCTGTGCTCCTGAAGAGAGATCCTGGGAACCTGAGGACAACATCCTAGACAAAAGTCTGGTCCTCAGGTTCTCAGGCTCCAAGAAGAGGGGGAGACCCAAGGGGGGGGGGGTACTGTTACGCCGAGCGCTCGCAACATCCTCGCTACTGCAGCGCCCCGGTCAGATCTACTGACCGGGTGCGCTGCGATACCGCCCCCAGCCGGGATGCGATTCGCGATGCGGGTGGCGCCCGCTCGCGATGCGCACCCCGGCTCCCATACCTGACTCGCTCTCCGTCGGTCCTGTCCCGGCGCGCGCGGCCCCGCTCCCTAGGGCGCGCGCGCGCCGGGTCTCTGCGATTTAAAGGGCCACTGCGCCACTGATTGGCGCAGTTGGTTTAATTAGTGTGTTCACCTGTGCACTCCCTATGTATACCTCACTTCCCCTGCACTCCCTCGCCGGATCTTGTTGCCATTGTGCCAGTGAAAGCGTTCCCTTGTGTGTTCCTATCCTGTGTTCCAGACCTCCTGCCGTTGCCCCTGACTACGATCCTTGCTGCCTGCCCCGACCTTCTGCTACGTCCGACCTTGCTCTTGTCTACTCCCTTGTACCGCGCCTATCTTCAGCAGTCAGAGAGGTTGAGCCGTTGCTAGTGGATACGACCTGGTTACTACCGCCGCTGCAAGACCATCCCGCTTTGTGGCGGGCTCTGGTGAATACCAGTAGTAACTTAGAACCGGTCCACTAGCACGGTCCACGCCAATCCCTCTCTGGCACAGAGGATCCACCTCCTGCCAGCCGAATCGTGACAGTTCTTTCCAGTCTGACCACAGTGCTCTCTGCTGACACCTCTGTCCGTGTCAGGAACTGTCCAGAGTAGGAGCTGTGATAGCCTGGGGGATGTTGGGTATGGGGAGTGTAGCTGTGCGGTTATTAAAGGGTGCTTGTTAACCCTTGCTATTCATAACGCCAGGGTGAGGGCTCCTCAGTAATGCTTGTCCTACCGCCACCCTACCCAAGAGCTATAGGGAGGTAGAGAATAATAGAATGTCCACAACCGGAGAGTACTAACTTTTACTGAAGGTTTTCTGCAAGCTTCAATAACAGAACAGTCTCTATGCATACAACTGCTTTCTTTGGAGATTGACAAAGGTTGGCACTTTAGCAATTTAGAGTCTTTAGGATAATATGCGCTGTTCCACTGGATTTAGGGGATTAGTTGCGGTCCAGTAGTCACGCTAGCTTTAGCGGGGAGTAGTTTAGAACTCACGGTTTTAGTTCTGCTGAGGCCGGTAGGTTTTTCAGGTCTAGCGTGTCTTTGAAAGTTGCGCAGATCCGTCCTGCTAGTCCAGCATCCATGAGAGCAGCAACCCAAGAGAGCGATAATTGGCTACAGCTCCCTTATATGGGCAGGGGCTGGACTAGTGCTAATTGGTCCAATACTTGTGTCAATCACATTACAAAGGATTATGGGTAACACGTGACCCAAGGACCTCCTAAGGTCCTCCAACATACCATAGAGGATATTAATATGGTCACATGACTGAAGGTCCTGCGACGCTAAACAAGGTAAGTCCTATACATTATATTAGATATATACTATTATTAAATATATACATATATTAACATTAGATAATTAGACTTGAGAAGAGGCGACTAGGGGCTGCCCCACCTGAGGGACCCTACATGAGCGTAGATACTCTGACTTTGGGGACCTCTACACTATGTACGGTATGTAATACGGTACCGGGACACCACAGAGCAAATCCCCATAGCAAATCTCTCCTGCTCTGGACAGTTTCTGACATGGACAGAGGTGACAGCAGAGATCACTGTGGTCAGACTGGAAAGAACTACACAACTTCCTATGGAGCATACAGCAGCTGATAAGTATTGGAAGGATTAAGATTTTTTAATAGAAGTAATTTACAAATCTGGTGAACTTTTTGGCATCAGTTGATTTAAAAAAAAAAAAAATTCAACCGGAGTACCCCTTTAATAGTCGGGACAGTTAACCAGTTGTTTTGGGGTTGTTGCCCCTTCTCGGAGAAGAGAGGTCTTTGTCATGTGACTTGAAGGGGTAATGTTCTCCACATGTCTCAGCGGTAGCTGATAAGTGTCCGACTAATGGGACCCCCTAATGTCTCCAGAACGGGGCCCCTCCCTTACCTCGGAGCCCCTCTCCACCTTCCGAATTGAACTGGTCTCGGTAGTGATGGCCCGGTCGCGGCGTTGTCCCGCCTCTGATTGGCGCAGGGGGCTATCACTCCCGAGAACAGTTCAATTCTGGCCAGTAGGGGGCACTTGTGCCTCTTCAGCGTCATTCTCACTACAAGATGACCGGCACTCAGGTTCGTCGCTGTTTTATACAGCCGGGGGAGGGGCAGGTTTATGTTTTTCGTCTTTTATGTTACATTTTTATACTCAACAATCCAAAAACGGATATAATCGTTTTGTTCAGTCGCCATTCTCAGGATTCTAGGAAAGCTGGATGGAAGTCACATCAGTCTTCCATGTAACGCAGTGTATTCCAACCAAGGTGCCTCCAGCTTTTGCAAAACTACAACTGCCAGCATGCCCGGACAGCCTCTGGCTGTCCGGGCATGCTGGGAGTTGTAGTTTTGCAACAGCTGGAGGCGCCTTGCTTGGAGAACACTCATGTTCACAGTCTCGCAGATTCGCTATTTTGATCTCCACGTCGCAGAACGTCTCCGTATTTTTCTTGCGCCGTCACATTATACGCGGCCCGAAGGCTTTTTCGCTTCTACAGCCCCTGTCAGCGTTATCGCCTCGTCACCGCGACAAAGTTTTCTTGGCGGGTGGATGACATCACCGGGTCCTCGCAAACATCATTAAGATGACAATAAAGGGACAGCGTTGACTCGTAGACGCGGATCGTCTACAGGGAGGGCGACAAACGGAATGACAATCCGAGGACAGCTAATCAGAAGGAAGATGCAAATTGCGCATTACTGCCGCCGTTCCTGACGATCTGAATATGTATATATATATATATTATTTATTTTATTTTTTTCTTAATGAAATCTCCATATTCAATCTCCACAGATGATGGCAGAAATTGATGTAAAACCCGGGGACTGCGGCAAATCAGTGATCGACAGAGTGGGCGAAGGGTTAATAGATTTATGGAACATTCGTCAGAATTCACTAAAATCAATTACACATTTGTCAGATCAGTTATCTCCACAGGATAAAGCAGTGTTTACCAACCAGGGTGCCTCCAGCTGTTGCAAAACTACAACTCCCAGCAGGCCCAGACAGCCGAAGGCCAAAATGCAAAGTGGGTTTTGCGTCTGATATTTTTCCATTGCCTTTATAGTGCTCTATTAGTTCACTAGAAGCAGGCACAGTATTGTGAGCTGAGAGTGCGGTGCTCCTGAGTGCGGGAAATATCATAGCAGCTAATACTGCCCCTAGTGGAGAAGAAGGGGTAAAGACTGATGAAAATGTCCTGCTGCTGATGGCAGCCGGGACCCACCGTGCATAAAGAGAGCGCAGCTCCTGTGCTCCCTTCATGTACAGGACATAAATGTACATCCTGATGTGCTAAGTACCAGGGCATCAGGATGTACATTTACGTCCATTGTTTTTAAAGGGGTACTCCGGTGGAAATTTTTTTTTTTTTTTTTTAAATCAACTGGTGCCAGAAAGTTAAACAGATTTGTAAATTACTTCTATTAAAAAATCTTAATCCTTCCAGTACTTTTTAGCAGCTGTATACTACAGAGGAAATTCTTTTCTTTTTTAATTTCTTTTTTGTCTTGTCCACAGTGCTCTCTGCTGACACCTCTGTCCGTGTCAGGAACTGTCCAGAGCAGGATAGGTTTGCTGTGGGGATTTTCTCCTGCTCTGGACAGTTCCTAACACACACACACACAAAAAAATGAGGGGGCGGGGCTATGATGTCACGAGCTCCCAGCGCCTGCTCTAACAGTTTGGAACAGTGTGCTTGGAACAGCGGAATACCCCTTTAAGTCTTTGAAGGGGAAATATTAGATTTGGAGTAGCAGCATTGTTGTTATTATTTTCTATTGTTGCAGGACAGGACTTGGGGTTAGGGGATTCATGGCCCCCCATGTTGTGCTTTGCCCTTTTTTTTTTTTAACTGTTTTTAGATGTCCTTTGCTGTCTCATACAGTGATATCATGTGTGTTTTTTGTACAATAAATACATAATTGATTATAGGACTTTCTTTGGGTGTGCACTTTTATACAGTGATCCTTCTTTGTCTTTTGTTATATGGTTCTACTAGCTGAGTACTCGGCGTTGCCCGATTTTTCCTTCCTAATCCTTGTTGGGGAGGAAAAGAAACAAAGGAGGACGCTTTTGACTTCATATCCCGTCCTCATATATTTTTGTCATATCCCAATCCCATATCCTGTCCTCATACCCCGACCTCCTATCTCGACCTCCTATCCCGACCTCCTATCCCGTCTTCCTATCTCGACCTCCTATCCTGACCTCCTATCCCGACCTCCTATCCCGACCTCCTATCCTGACCTCCTATCCTGACCTCCTATCTCAACCTCATATCCCATCCTCCTATCCCGACCTCCTATCCCGTCCTCCTATCCTGACCTCCTATCCTGACCTCCTATCCCGACCTCCTATCCTGACCTCCTATCTCATCCTCATATCCCATCCTCCTATGCCATCCTCCTATCCCGACCTCCTATCCCGACCTCCTATCCCGACCTCCTATCCCGACCTCCTATCCCGTCCTCCTATCCCGTCCTCCTATCCAGGCCATCTATCCCAACCTCCTATCTCAACCTCCTATCCCGTCCTCCTATCCCGACCTCCTATCCCGTCCTCCTATCCAGGCCATCTATCCCAACCTCCTATCTCAACCTCCTATCCCGTCCTCCTATCCCGACCTCCTATCCCGACCTCCTATCTCGACCTCATATCCAGTCCTCATATATTGTTGCCATATCCCGACTTCCTATCCCGTCCTCCTATCTCGACCTCCTATCCCGTCCTCCTATCCCGTCCTCCTATCCCGGTCCTCCTATCCCAACCTCATATCTCGTCCTCCTATCCAGTCCTCCTATCCCGACCTCCTTTCCCGTCCTCATATCTCGACCTCCTATCTTGACCTCCTATCCCGTCCTCCTATCTCGACCTCCTATCCCGACCTCCTATCCAGACCTCCTATCCCGTCCTCCTATCTTGTCCTCCTATCTTGTCCTCCTATTCCGAGCTTCTATCCCGTTCTCATATCCCTACCTCCTATACCGTCCTCCTATCCCGACCTCCTCTACCGTCCTCCTATCCCGTTCTCATATCCCTACCTCCTATACCGTCCTCCTATCCCATCCTCATATCCTGACCCGTAACATGTGCACCAGTTATTGAAATATCTCCAGCCGTACAGAAGTTATGTGAGAAAATACATTTCCCATTGATTTGCATGGGACTTTAAATAAAAACCCCGATCCTCACAAATGGGGGTAGTTAAGGGTTAAATTAACTATCCTATATTTTAAGTGGACATATAAGTAACATGTGACCAAGAATTATCAAAATATCTCCAGACGTTTGGAAGTTCTGCAGTAACATATATTTCCCATTGACTTGTATAGGACTTTAAACATAAACCCTGCCCCTGGCAAATGGGGGTGAGTAAGGGTTAAATCACCTATCCTTTGTTTGTTGTTGACTTATAAGTAACATGTGGCCAAGTTTAATGTTAATATCTTTAGCCATTTGGACGTTTTTGTGGAACATACACACATACATATACACATATACACACATACATACATACACACATACATATATACATATACACACATACATACATACACACATACATATATACATATACACACATACATATACATACATACACACACACATACATATATACATATACACACATACATATACATACATACACACACACATACATATATACACATACACACATACATACACATACATACATACACACACACACACAAATGTTTTTTTTTTTTTTTTTTTTAAATCAACTGGTGCCAGAAAGTTAAACAGATTTGTAAATTACTTCTATTAAAAAATCTTAATCCTTCCAGTACTTTTTAGCAGCTGTATGCTACAGAGGAAATTCTTTTCTATTTTAATTTCATTTTTGTCTTGTCCACAGTGCTCTCTGCTGACACCTCTGTCCATGTCAGGAACTGTCCAGAGCAGGAGAGGTTTGCTGTGGGGATTTTCTCCTGCTCTGGACAGTTCCTAACACACACACACAAAAAAATGAGGGGGCGGGGCTATGATGTCACGAGCTCCCAGCGCCTGCTCTAACAGTTTGGAACAGTGTGTTTGGAACAGCGGAGTACCCCTTTAAGTAGGGGAAATATTAGATTTGGAGTAGCAGCATTGTTGTTATTATTTTCTATTGTTGCAGGACAGGACTTGGGGTTAGGGGGTTCATGGCCCCCCATGTTGTGCTTTGCCCTTTTTTTTAAAACTGTTTTTAGATGTCCTTTGCTGTCTCATACAGTGATATCATGTGTGTTTTTTGTACAATAAACACATAATTGATTATAGGACTTTCTTTGGGTGTGCACTTTTATACAGTGATCCTTCTTTGTCTTTTGTTATATGGTTCTACTAGCTGAGTACTCGGCGTTGCCCAGTTTTTCCTTCCTAATCCTTGTTGGGGAGGAAAAGAAACAAAGGAGGAAGCTTTTGACTTCATATCCCGTCCTCATATATTTTTGTCATATCCCAATCCCATATCCTGTCCTCATACCCCGACCTCCTATCTCGACCTCCTATCCCGTCCTCCTATCCCGTCCTCCTATCTCGACCTCCTATCCTGACCTCCTATCCCGACCTCCTATCCTGACCTCCTATCCCGACCTCCTATCCTGACCTCCTATCCCGACCTCCTATCCCGACCTCCTATCCTGACCTCCTATCCCGACCTCCTATCCTGACCTCCTATCCCGACCTCCTATCCTGACCTCCTATCCCGACCTCCTATCCCGACCTCCTATCCTGACCTCCTATCCTGACCTCCTATCCTGACCTCCTATCCTGACCTCCTATCCTGACCTCCTATCTCAACCTCATATCCCATCCTCCTATGCCATCCTCCTATCCCGACCTCCTATCCCGTCCTCCTATCCTGACCTCCTATCCTGACCTCCTATCCCGACCTCCTATCCCGACCTCCTATCCTGACCTCCTATCTCATCCTCATATCCCATCCTCCTATGCCATCCTCCTATCCCGACCTCCTATCCCGTCCTCCTATCCCGTCCTCCTATCCAGGCCATCTATCCCAACCTCCTATCTCAACCTCCTATCCCATCCTCCTATCCCGACCTCCTATCCAGGCCATCTATCTCAACCTCCTATCTTAACCTCCTATCCCGTCCTCCTATCCCGACCTCCTATCCCGTCCTCCTATCCCGACCTCCTATCCCGACCTGATATCTCGTCCTCCTATCTCGACCTCCTATCCCGACCTCCTCTACCGTCCTCCTATCCCGTTCTCATATCCCTACCTCCTATACCGTCCTCCTATCCTGACCTCATATCCCGACCTGTAATATGTGACCAGTTATTGAAATATCTCCAGCCATACGGAAGTTATGTGAGAACATACATTTCCCATTGATTTGCATGGGACTTTAAACAAAAACCCCGACCCTCACAAATGGGGGTAGTTAAGGGTTAAATTAACTATCCTATATTTTAAGTGGACATATAAGTAACATGTGACCAAGTATTATCAAAATATCTCCAGCCGTTTGGAAGTTATGCAGTAACATATATTTCCCATAGACTTGTATAGGACTTTAAACATAAACCCTGCCCCTGGCAAATGGGGGTGAGTAAGGGTTAAATCACCTATCCTTTGTTTGTTGTTGACTTATAAGTAACATGTGACCAAGTTTAATGTTAATATCTTTAGCCATTTGGACGTTTTTGTGGAACATACACACATACATATATACATATACACACATACATATACATACATACACACACACATACATATACATACATACACACATACATACACACACACACACACATATACACACACATATACACACACATATACACACACACATATATACATACATACATACACACATACACACACATACATATATACATACATACATACATACACACATATATACATACACACATACATACACACACACATATACATAGACACACACACATATACATACATACATACACACACATATACATATATACATACATATACATACATACACACACATATATACATACATACATACACACACACATACATACACACACATATACATACATACATATACATACACACACATATATACATACATATACATACATACACACACATATATACATACATACATACACACACACATACATACACACATACACATACACATATACACACACATATACACACATACATACATATACATACACACACACACACACATACACATACATACACACACATATACATACACATACATACATACATATACATACACACACATACACACACATACATATACATACACATACATACACACACACATATACATACACACATACATAAACATACATATACACATACATACACACATATATACATACAAACATACACAAACATACATACATACACACACATATATACATACACACATACACACACACACATTGAGTTTTCTATAGATTTTGCTGTTAGTAGCACCCCGGTCAACATATATTGGATAGGTAGAGCCCCCCTCATTTTTCTTCTATGCAACCGATGGCTGGTGCCGGACGGCAGAGGAGGACATAGAGGAGGGTGCAGTGGAGGCAGAGGACTGGCTGCTGGTACGAGAGGGAGTGGGGGAGTGGGAATGCATGGCTGTAAGGGGTTGGGTGTCTGCAGTACAGAGGCAGGAGCTGCTGTCCCCTGCACACTGCTGATGGCGCTGCTACCATCACCCGCATCTGTTCCCACTCCCGCCAGCGGTTGACTCTCAGGTGCTGGGTAAGGGCAGTGGTACCCAGCTGAGCCAAAGACCTCCCTCCCCTCACCCTGGCATGGCACAGCTGACAAATGCCTATAGCAGCATTATCAGCTACCAGGGTGTCGTAAGCCCAAACAGGTGACTTAAGCACCGACCTCCTGTCAGATGGGGTGCTGCTGACTTGCACCTGTTTGGGCTCAGTGCGCGCAGGTGGAGCTGGCTGCTGCCATTACCAGAGCCTGACGCTGGTCTCCCTGGTGACCTGGCGCAGTGTTTCCCTAGGGTGCCTACCTTCTTCGTCACTGCTGCTGTGAACTGACAATAAAGGTGGCACCATTCTGAGTCACCCTCCTCTTCGCCCCCTGATATGTCAGACTCAGGGCCAAACTGTGGTGGACCGAGGGGAACAGCAGACGTGGAGCCCCTGACCTGGCTCCGCTGTCCCCTCGCTGACGCCTGGGTGTGACTAAGTGCGGGGGTTCGTTGGCTAAAACACCTGCACCAGTTGAAAGGGATGTCACTGGGGTACTGACAGCCGTTACCTCCCTCCTCCTCCATCCCTTCCAAAAGGTCCTGAGCGTCAGCACTGAAATCCAGTTCAGCCTGATGCATGACCTCCCCCAAGAGGCCCCTCTCACTGTCTAGGCTAGATACTTGGGGGCTGGTCCTACAGGAACCGGAGTGCTGCTGCTCGGAGCCGGGGCAGAGGAATCTGTGGCACTGGCTTGTGCCATGAGAGCCAATTCTTCTTGGCATCCTGTGAGAAAATGGGGCGGCTGCCACCCTGTCACCTGCGCCCGACCCTCCTGAGTAGCTTGCCCCGTGCTGGCAGCTGTCCACCCCTGCTGCCCCTGCTGCCTGAATGGCCTCGTGAACTACTCATAGTAGCGGTGGGGAAAACTTTCCTGGGATGGGGACTCTGGGGCAAAAATTACCTAACAAAAGACACTGACGAAGACACTAACACTTAAAGGAGTAGTCCGGCACGCACTTTTTTCCTTTTTATCCCGTCCGGGCTGCAAAATAAAAGAAACACACACTTTCTCTTACCTGCCAACGAGCCCCCGGTGCTCCGATACAGGTGTTCGGTCCCCGGGCTGTATTCTTCTTACTTCCTGTTAGCCCGGCACGTCACACGGAGCTTCAGCCTATCACTGGCTGAGGCGGGACATCGCTGCGGCCGATGATAGGCTGAAGCTCCGTGTGACGTGCCGGACTAACAGGAAGTAAGAAGAATACAGCCCGGGGACCGAACATCTGTACCGGATTGTATCGGAGCACCGGGGGCTCGTTGGCAGGTAAGAGAAAGTGGGTTTTCTTTTATTCTGCCAGCCCGGACGGGATAAAAGGAAAAAAGTGCGCGCCGGACTACTCCTTTAACACTAACGCTAATAAACTTTATTTTTATTTTTATTTGGTTTGTTTTTTTAACTTACCAAAGACAGTTACGCAAACACTGACGCAGACACTACTAACTCCATCAACTAAACAGAAAAAACGAACTAAAAACTAAAGCTAATAAACTTTTAGTTTTTTACACAGACGACTAAACTAAAGCACACCCACAGCCTACACAATACTATACCTATACTAACTCTATACCCTACACAATACTATACCTATACTAACTCTATACCCTACACTATACTATACCTATACTAACTCTATACCCTACACTATACTATACCTATACTAACTCTATACCCTACATTATACTATACCTATACTAACTCTATACCCACACACTATACTATACCTATACTAACCCTATACCCTACACTATACTATACCTATACTAACTCTATACCCTACACTATACTATACCTATACTTACTCGATTACCCTACACTATACTATACCTATACTTACTCTATACCCTACACTATACTATACCTATACTAACTCTATACACTACACTATACTCTATACCTATACTAACTCTATACCCTATACTATACTATACCTATACTTACTCTATACCCTACACTATACGTATACCGTATACTAACGTCTATACCCTACACTAGTACTATATCTATACTAACTCTATACCCTATACTATACTATACCTATATTTACTCTATAACCCTACACTATACTATACCTATACTAACTCTATACCCTACACTATACTATATCTATACTAACTCTATACACTACACTATACCATACCTATACCCTACACTATACTATACCTATACTAACTCTATATCACTACACTATACTATACCTATACTAACTCTATACCCTACACTATACTATACCTATACTATCTCTATACACTACACAATACTATACCTATACTATCTCTATACCCTACACTATACTATACCTATACTAACTCTATACCCTACACTATACTATACCTATACTAACTCTATACCCTACACAATACTATACCTAGTACTAACTCTATGCCCTACACTATACTATACCTATACTAACTCTATACACTACACAATACTAGACCTATACTAACTCTAATACCCTACACTTATAGCTATACCTATACTAACTCTACACCCCTACACTATACTATACCTATACTAACTCTATAGCCCTACACAATACTATACCTATACTAACTCTAGGCCCTACACTATACTATACCTATACTAACTCTATACCCTACACTATACTATACTATACGTATACTAACTCTATACAGCTATCACGTATACTACTATACTATAGCCTATACTAACTCTATGACACTGACACTATACTATACCTATACTAACTCTATACCCTACACAATACTATACCTATACTAACTCTATACACTACACTATACTATACCTATACTAACTCTATACCCTACACTATACTATACCTATACTAACTATATTCCCTACACTATACTATACCTATACTAACTCTAGTACCCTACACTATACTATACCTATACTAACTCTATACACTACACTATACTATACCTATACTAACTCTATACACTACACTATACTATACCTATACTAACTCTATACCCTACACTATACTATACCTATACTAACTCTATACCCTACACAATACTATACCTATACTAACTCTATGCCCTACACTATACTATACCTATACTAACTCTATACCCTACACAATACTATACCTATACTAACTCTATACACTACACTATACTATACCTATACTAACTCTATACCCTACACTATACTATACCTATACTAACTATATTCCCTACACTATACTATACCTATACTAACTCTATACCCTACACCTATATCTATACCTATACTAACTCTATACACTACACTATACTATACCTATACTAACTCTATACACTACACTATACTATACCTATACTAACTCTATACCCTACACTATACTATACCTATACTAACTCTATACCCTACACTATACTATACCTATACTAACTCTATACCTATACTATACTATACCTATACTAACTCTAGACTATACCCTACACTATACTATACCTATACTAACTCTATACCGCTACACTATACTATACCTATACTAACTCTATACCCTATACTATACTATACCTATACTAACGCTATACCCTACACAATACTATACCTATACTAACTCTAACACCCTACACTATACTATACCTATACTAACTCTATACCCTACACTATACTATACCTATACTAACTCATACCCTACACTATACTATACCTATACTAACTCTAGTACCCTTACACTATACTAGTACCTATACTAACCCTATAACCCTACACTATACTATACCTATACTAACTCTATACCCTACACTATACTATACCTATACTAACGCCCTATACCCTACACTATACTATACTAACTCTATACGCCTACACTATACTATACCTATACTAACTCTATACCCTACACTATACTATACCTATACTAACTCTATACCCTACACAATACTATACCTATACTAACTCTATACCCTACACTATACTATACCTATACTAACTCTATACCCTACACTATACTATACCTATACTAACTCTATACCCTACACGATACTATACCTATACTAACTCTATACCCTACACTATACTATACCTATACTAACTCTATACCCTACACTATACTATACCTATACTAACTCTAGTACCCTACACTATACTGTACCTATACGTAGACTCTATACCCTACACTATACTATACTATACCTATACTAACCCTATACCCTACACTATACTATACTAACTCTATACCCGTACACTATACTATACCTATACTAACTCTACACCCTACACTATACTATACCTATACTAACTCTATACCCTACACTATACTTACCTATACTAACTCTATACCCTACACTATACTATACCTATACTAACTCTGCTATACACTACACTATACTCTACCTATACTAACTCTATTCCCTACACTATACTATACCTATACCCTACACTATACTATACCTATACCCTACATCTATACTATACCTATACACTACACTATACTATACCTATACACTACACTATACTATACTTATACTAACCCTACACCTACACTATACTATACTATACTAACTCTATACCCTACACTATACTATACCTATACTAACTCTTTACCCTACACTATACTATACCTATACTAACTCTATACACGACACTATACTATACCTATACTAACTCTATACCCTACACTATACGATACCTATACTAACCCTATACCCTACACTATACTATACCTATACTAACTCTAGATACCCTACACTATACTATACCTTACTCACTCTATACCTACACTTTACCTATACTAACTCTATACCCTACACTATACTTACGACGCTAACACTATGACCCTACAGCTATACTAGCTATACTAAGCTCTCACTAAAGATACTATCCTATACAACTCTATACCCGTACACTATACTGTACCTATACTAACTCTATACCCTACAACTATACTATACCTATACTAACCTTAACCTACACTATACTATACCTATACTAACTCTATACCCTACACTATACTATACTATACTAACTCTATACCCTACACTATACTATACCTATACTAACTCTATACCCTACACTATACTATACCTATACCCTACATCTATACTATACCTATACTAACTCTATACCCTACACTATACTATACCTATACTAACTCTATACCCTACACTATACTATACCTATACTAACCCTATTACCTACACTATACTATACCTATACCCTACACTATACTGTACCTATACTAGACTCTAACCCTACGACTATACTATACCTATACTAACTCTATACCCTCAACTCTATACTATACCTATACTAACTCTATATACCCTACACTATACTATACCTATACTAACTCTATACCCTACACTATACTATCTACCTATACCCTACACTATACTATACCTAGACTAACTCTATACCCTACACTATATCTATACCTATACTAACTCTATACCCTACACTATACTATACCTATACTAACCCTATACCCTACACTATACTATACCTATACTAACTCTATACCCTACACTATACTATACCTATACTAACTCTATACCCTACACTATACTGTACCTATACTAACTCTATACCCTACACTATACTATACCTATACTAACCCTATACCCTACACTATACTATACCTATACTAACTCTATACCCGTACACTATACTATACCTATACTAACTCTATACCCTACACTATACTATACCTATACTAACTCTAGTACCCTACACTATACTATACCTATACTAACTCTATACCCTACACTATACTATACCTATACTAACTCTATACCCCTACACTATACTATAGCCTATACTAACTCTATACCACTACACTATACTATACCTATACTAACTCTATACCCTACACTATACTGTACCTATACTAACTCTATACCCTACACTATACTATACTATACACTATACTAACTCCTATACCCTACACTATAACTATACTAACTCTATACCCTACACTATACGTATACCTATACTAACTCTACTACCCTACACTATACTATACCACTATACTAACTCTATACACTACACTATACTATACCTATACTAACTCTATACCTACACTATACTATACCTATACTAACTCTATACACTACACTATACTACCTATACTACTCTCTCTACACTATACTATACTATACCCTACACTATACTATACCTATACCTACACTCTATACCTATAACTATACCTATACATCTATACTAACCTCTATACACCTACACTATACTATACTATACTAACCTCTATACCCTACACTATACTATACTATACTAACTCTATACCCTACACTATACTATACCTATACTAACTCTATACCCTACACTATACTATACCTATACTAACTCTATACCCTACACTATACTATACCTATACTAACTCTATACCCTACACTATACTATACCTATACTAACCTCTATACCCTACACTATACTATACCTATACTAACTCTATACCCTACACTATACTATACCTATACTAACTCTATACCTCTACACTAT
This sequence comes from Hyla sarda, assembly GCF_029499605.1. NCBI lineage: Eukaryota > Metazoa > Chordata > Amphibia > Anura > Hylidae > Hyla > Hyla sarda. The sequence continues at coordinate 175,743,584 of NC_079197.1, forward strand.
ACTTACTATACTAACTCTATACCCTACACTATACTATACCTATACTAACCTCTATACCCTACACTATACTATACCTATACTAACTCTATACACCCTACACTATACTATACCTATACTAACTCTATACCCTACACTATACTATACCTATACTAACTCTATACCCTACACTATACTATACCTATACTAACTCTATACCCTACACTATACTATACCTATACTAACTCTATACCCTACACTATACTATACCTATACTAACTCTATACCCTACACTATACTATACCTATACTAACACTATACCCTATACACTATACTATACTCTATAACCCTACACTATACTATACCTATACTAACTCTATACCCTACACTATACTATACCTATACTAACTCTATACCCTACACTATACTATACCTATACTAACTCGATACCCTACACTATACTATACCTATACTAACTCTATACTAACCTCCTACATCACTATACTATACTATACTAACTCTATACCTACACTATACTATACTATACTTAGAACTAACCTATACCCTACACTATACTATACCTATACTAACTCTATACCCTACACTATACTATACCTATACTATCTCTATACCCTACACTATACTGTACCTATACTAACTCTATACCCTACACTATACTATACCTATACTAACCCTATACCCTACACTATACTAACTATACTACTCTATACCCTACACTATACTATACCTATACTAACTCTATACCCTACACTATACTATACCTATACTAACTCTATACCCTACACTATACTATACCTATACTAACTCTACAACCCTCTTTATACTATACCTTAACTCTATACCCTACACTATACTATCTACCTATACCCTACATCTATACCTATTACTATACTAACTATACCTATACCCTACACTATACTGTACCTATACTAACTCTATACCCTACACTATACTATACCTATACTAACTCTATCCCTACACTATACTTTACCTATACTAACTCTATAACCTACACATACTATACCTATACTAACTCTAACCCTACTATACTCTATACCCTACACTATACTATACCTATACTAACTCTATACCCTACACTATACTATACCTTACTAACTCTATACCCTACACTATACTATACCTATACTACTCTATACCCTACGATACTATACTATACTACTCTATACACTACACTATACTATACCTAGATACCCTACACTATACTGTACCTATCCTAACTCTATACACTACACTATACTATACCTATACCCTACAGCTATACTGTACCTATACTAACCCTATACCCTACACTATACTATACCTATACTAACTCTATACACTACACTATACTATGACCTATACCCTACACTATACTGTAACCTATACTAACCCTATACCCTACACTATACTATACCTATACTAACTCTATACCCTACACTATACTATACCTATACTATCTCTATACCCTACACTATACTATACCTATACCCTACACTATACTAGTACTCTATACTAACTCTATACACTACACTATACTATACCTATACCCTACACTATACTGTACCTATACTAACCCTATACCCTACACTATACTATACCTATACTAACTCTATACCCTACACTATACTATACATATACTAACTCTATACCCTACACTATACTATACCTATACTAACTCTATACCCTACACATTACTATACCTATACTAACTCTATACCCTACACTATAACTGTACCTATACTAACTCTATACCCTACACTATACTATACCTATACTAACTCTATACCCTACACTATACTATACCTATACTAACTCTATACCCTACACTATACTATACCTATACTAACTCTATACCCTACACTATACTGTACCTATACTAACTCTATACACTACACTATACTATACCTATACCCTACACTATACGTATACCTATACTAACCCTATACCCTACACTATACTGTACCTATACTAACTCTATACACTACACTATACTATACCTATACTAACTCTATACCCTACACTATACTGTACCTATACTAACACTATACCCTACACTATACTATACCTATACTAACCCTAGTAACCCTACACTATACTATACCTATACTAACCCTATACCCTACACTATACTATAACCTATACCCTACACTATACTATACCTATACTAACACTATACCCTACACTATACTATACCTATACTAACCCTATACCCTACAGCTATACTATTCCTATACTAACTCTATATCCCTACACTAATACTATACCTATACTAACTCTATACCCTACACTATACTGTACCTATACTAACTCTATACCCTACACTATACTATACCTATACTAACTCTAGACCCTACACTATACTATACCTATACTAACTTCTATACAACTACACTATACTAGTACCTATACTAACTCTATACCCTACACTATACTATACCTATACTAACTCTATACACTACACGATACTATACCTATACTAACTCTATACCCTACACTATACTGTACCTATACTAACTCTATACCCTACACTATACTATACCTATACTAACTCTATACCCACACTATACTATACCTATACTAACTCTATACCCTACACTATACTATACCTATACTAACCCTATACCCTACACTATACTATACCTATACTAACTCTATACCCTACACTATACTATACCTATACCCTACACTATACTGTACCTATACTAACTCTATACCCTACACTATACTTATACCTATACTAACTCTATAACCCTACACTATACTATACCTATACTAACTCTATACACTACACTATACTGTACCTATACTAACTCTATAACCCTACACTATACTATACCTATACTAACTCTATACCCTACACTATACTATACCTGTACTAACTCTATACCCTACACTATAGCTATACCTATACTCACTCTATACCCTACACTATACTATACCTATACTAACTCTATACCCTACACTATACTATACCTATACTAACTCTATACCCTACACTATACTATACCTATACTAACTCTATACCCTACACTATACTATACCTATACTAACTCTATACCCTACACTATACTGATACCTATACTAACTCTATACCCTACAACTATACTATACCTATACCCTACACTATACTATACTATACTAACTCTATACCCTACACTATACTGTACCTATACTAACTCTATACCCTACACTATACTATACCTATACTAACTCTATACCCTACACTATACTATACCTATACTAACTCTATACCCTACACTATACTATACCTATACTAACTCTATACCCTACACTATACTATACTATACTAACTCTAGATACCCTACACTATACTATATCCTATACTAACTCAATACCCTACACTATACTATACCTATACCTACACTATACTGTACCTATACTAACTCTATACCCTACACTATACTGTGACCTATACTAAACTCTATACCCTACGACTATACGTATACCTATACTAACTCTATACCTACACTATACTATACTACTATACCCTACACTATACTGTACCTATACTAACTCTATACCCTACACTATACTGTACCTATACTAACGTCTATACCCTACACTATACTATACCTATACTAACCCTATACCCTACATTATACTATACCTATACTAACCTATACCCTACACTATACTATACCTGTACTAACTCTATACCCTACACTATACTATATCTATACTAACTCCTATATACCCTACACTATACTATACCTATACTAACTCTATACCCTACACTATACTATACCTATACCCTACACTATACTGTACCTATACTAACTCTATACCCTACACTATACTATACCTGTACTAACTCTATTCCCTACACTATACTATACCTATACTAACTCTATACCCTACACTATACTATACCTATACTTACTCTATACCCTACACTATACTATACCTATATTAACTCTATACCCTACACTAAACTATACCTATACTAACTCTATACCCTACACTATACTATACCTATACTAACTCTATACCCTACACTATACTATACCTATACTAACTCTATACCCTACACTATACTATACCTATACTAACCCTATACCCTACACTATACTATACCTATACTAACTCTATACCCTACACTATACTATACCTATACTAACTCTACACCCTACACTATACTATACCTATACTAACTCTATACACTACACTATACTATACCTATACTAACTCTAGTACCCTACACTATACTATACCTATACTAACCCTATACCCTACACTATACTATACCTATACTAACTCTATACCCTACACTATACTATACCTATACTAACTCTATACCCTACACTATACTATATCCTATACTAACCCTATACCCTACACTATACTATACCTATACTAACTCTATACCCTACACTATACTATACCTTACTAACTCTATACCCTACACTATACTATACCTATACTAACTCTATACCCTACACTATACTATACCTATACCCTACACTATACTGTACCTATACGTAACTCTATTACCCTACACTATACTATACCTATACTAACTCTATACCCTACACTATACTATACCTATACTAACTCTATACCCTACACTATACTGTACCTATACTAACTCTATACCCTACACTATACTATACCTATACTAACTCTATACCCTATACTATACTATACCTATACTAACTCTATACACTACACTATACTATACCTATACCCTACACTATACTGTACATATACTAACCCTATACCCTACACTATACTATACCTATACTAACTCTATACCCTACACTATACTATACCTATACTATCTCTATTCCCTGACACTATACTATACCTATACCCTACACTATACTATACCTATACTAACCCTATACCCTACACTATACTATACCTAGACTAACTCTATACCCTACACTATACTATACCTATACTAACTCTACTACCCTACACTATACTATACCTATACTAACTCTATACCCTACACTATACTATACCTATACTAACTCTATACCCTACACTATACTATACCTATACCTACTCTATACCCTACACTATACTATACTATACCCTACACTATACTATACCTATACTAACTCTATACCCTACACTATACTATACCTATACTAACTCTATACCTACACTATACTATACCTATACTAACTCTATACCCTACACTATACTATACCTATACTAACTCTATACCCTACACTATACTATACCTATACTAACTCTATACACTACACTATACTATACCTATACCCTACACTATACTGTACCTATACTAACCCTATACCGCTACACTATACTATACCTATACTAACTCTATACCCTACACTATACTATACCTATACTATCTCTATACCCTACACTATACTATACCTATTACCCTACACTATACTATAACCTATACTAACTCTATACCCTACACTATACTATACATATACTAACTCTATACCCTACACTATACTATACCTATACTAACTCTATACCCTACACATTACTATACCTATACTAACTCTATACCCTACACTATACTTTACCTATACTAACTCTATACCCTACACTATACTATACCTATACTAACTCTATACCCTACACTATACTATACCTATACTAACTCTATACCCTACACTATACTATACCTATACTAACTCTATACCCTACACATACTGTACCTATACTAACTCTATACACTACACTATATCTATACCTATACCCTACACTATACTGTACCTATACTAACCTATACCCTACACTATACTATACTATACTAACTCTATACCCTACACTATACTATACCTATACTAACTCTATACCCTACACTATACTATACCTATACCCTACACTATACTATACCTATACTAACCCTATACCCTACAGTATACTATACCTATACTAACTCTAACCCTACACTATACTATACCTTATACTAACTCTATACCCTACACTATACTATACTATACTAACTCTATACCCTACACTATACTATACCTATACTAACTCTATAACCCTACACTATACTATACCTATACCCTACACTATACTGTACCTATACTAACTCTATACCCTACACTATACTATACCTATACTAACCCTATAACCCTACACTATACTATACCTATACTAACTCTATACCCTACACTATACTATACCTATACTAACTCTACAACCCTACACTATACTATACCTGTACTAACTCTATACACTACACTATACTATACCTATACTAACTCTATAACCCTACACTATACTATACCTATACTAACTCTACACCCTACACTATACTATACCTGTACTAACTCTATACACTACACTATACTATACCTATACTAACTCTATACCCTACACTATACTATAACTATACTAACTCTATACCCTACACTATACTATACTATACCTATACTAACTCTATACTCTACTCTATACTATACCTATACTAACTGTATACCCTACACTATACTATACCTATACTAACTCTAGCACCCTACACTATACTATACCTGTACTAACTCTATACACTACACTATACTATACCTATACTAACTCTATACCCTACACTATACTATAACTATACTAACTCTATACCCTACACTATACTATACCTATACCCTACACTATACTATACCTATACCCTACACTATACTATACCTATACTATACCTATACTAACTCTATACCCTACACTATACTATACCTATACTAACTCTATACCCTACACTATACTATACCTATACTAACTCTATACCTACACTATACTATACCTATACTAACTCTATACACTACACTATACTATACCTATACCCTACACTATACTGTACCTATACTAACCCTATACCCTACACTATACTATACCTATACTAACTCTATACCCTACACTATACTATACCTATACTAACTCTATACCCTACACTATACTATACCTATACCCTACACTATACTATACCTATACCCTACACTATACTATACCTATACTATACCTATACTAACTCTATGCCCTACACTATACTATACATATACTAACTCTATACCCTACACTATACTATACCTATACTAACTCTATACCCTAACACATTACTATACCTATACTAACTCTATACCCTACACTATACTGTACCTATACTAACTCTATACCCTACACTATACTATACCTCTACTAACTCTATACCCTACACTATACTATACCTATACTATCTCTATACCCTACACTATACTATACCTACCCTACACTATACTATACTATACTCCCTATACCCTACACTATACTATACCTATACTAACTCTATACACTACACTATACTATACCTATACTAACTCTATACCCTACACTATACTATACCTATACTAACTCTATACCCTACACTATACTATACCTATACTAACCCTATACCCTACACTATACTATACCTGTACTAACTCTATACCCTACACTTTACGTATACCTATACTAACTCTATACCCTACACTATACTATACCTATACTAACTCTATACCCTACACTATACTATACCTATACTAACTCTATACCCTACACTATACTATACCTATATTAACTCTACACCCTACACTATACTATACCTATACTAACTCTATACCCTACACTATACTATACCTATACTAACTCTATACCCTACACTGTACTATACCTATACTAACTCTATACCCTACACTATACTATACCTATACTAACTCTATACCCTACACTATACTATACCTATACCCTACACTATACTATACCTATACCCTACACTATACATACCTATACTATACCTATACTAACTCTATACCCTACACTATACTATACATATACTAACTCTATACCCTACACTATACTATACCTATACTAACTCTATACCCTACACATTACTATACCTATACTAACTCTATACCCTACACTATACTGTACCTATACTAACTCTATACCCTACACTATACTATACCTATACTAACTCTATACCCTACACTATACTATACCTATACTAACTCTATACCCTACACTATACTATACCTATACTAACTCTATACCCTACACATTACTATACCTATACTAACCTATACCCTACACTATACTGTACCTATACTAACTCTATACGCTACACTATACTATACCTATACTAACTCTACACCCTACACTATACTATACCTATACTAACTCTATACACTACACTATACTATACCTATACTAACTCTATACCCTACACTATACTATACTAACCCTATACCCTTCACTATACTATACCGTACTAACTCTATACCCTACACTATACTATACCTATACTAACTCTATACCCTACACTATACTATACCTATACTAACTCTATACCCTACACTATACTATACCTATACTAACTCTATACCCTACACATACTACCTATACTAACTCTATACCCTACACTATACTATACCTATACTAACTCTATACCCTACACTATACTATACCTATACTAACTCTATACCCTACACTTACTATACCTATCTAACTCTATACTATACTATACTAACTCTATACCCTACACACTAATACCTAACTCTATACACTTACTATACCTATACCCTACACTATACTGTACCTATACTAACTCTATATCCCTACACTATACTATACCTATACTAACTCTATACCCTATCACTATACTATACCTATACTAACTCTATACACTACACTATACTATACCTATACCTACACTATA